>NC_135868.1:30372124-30673374 GCF_031162955.1 Sander vitreus | reverse complement strand
AGACAGAAACTACGCACTATAGCTTTAATGCATTTGATGGTTGAGGAATAGATTCTGATTCCCTATAGTTATCTATATTGCGATGCTCAGTGTTGGTAACTTGCAGTATGAGTTTGTGATCTCAGAATCTGAGGCTGAAATGTGCACAAATATGTGTAAAATGTTATATTTAGCGGTGTGTTAACGTAGGCAGGCTTTTGAACCTTACATCTGTATCTCTTGAGCTGAATATCTCACCTTACGGCATTGTAATGTAATGGGAAACCCTAAATGTCAGAGCACTTATTGAAAAGTCAAGCAAAATTTTGCACTACTTCTCAAGGTCTCTATGCAACTCCTTGATCAAATGCAAATACAAGTCTATGTTCAAGGACTATCAGCAGTAGCATTAATGAAAGCAGCAGTGGTATAAACAGAAGTAGTAATAGTGGAATAATCCTTGGGTTTATGGGAAAGTATAGTGTCCCATGACAGTCTTAATTTTCCAGAAACGTTTCTACTTTAACTACAGATTATTTTGTCCTATGTTTTTTCCTTAGAAATAACCAAATTAATACACAATATATTTAAAGCTTCAGTCCAAATATGTTAGCAGGGACCTTTAAAATATGTGTCAAACTGTTATGTCATAAACCCCTCCTCCATGAATGTGGAACAAACATTCTGCATACGCAGCAGCTCAGTAGTTCACCCTAGAAAAGGAGACAGGAAACCACAGGTTCCACGTAGAGTTTCTTTCTACCAGGTTTCATCCACCTCCACCAGACCTCTCGTTCTCCCTCCTGAGCCTCCTCCAGTCTCGACCAGACAGGTAGAATGTTAAATGGGAATCCTGCATTGCCTCATTAGCCAGCCACTGTTGCATAACTCTGGTGTTTTTGTTTTTTTCCAAAACCACCACGTCACATTATCTCAAATGCATGTGCTAACAGGTGTCCCATGTGACTAAAATTTTGTGTTTTAATTTCCTTAATGGAAGAGGGTCACAGTTTCTGTTTGAATCAGACGACTTTAGCATTACAGCTAGATAGATAGATACAAGAGCAGTGATCATCTGAATAATCACATGTATGGTCGGAGCAGGAATAGCCCGTCAGAGATGAGGATATTCCCTGCATCTGCCCGATTCCTTCCATTTTACTCTCTGATATTATTCTGCAAAAACATATGTAATTTAAGTAAAATACATTTTATTAGCATGCAATTAACATGTGAAATTACCTACACTCTAATATTTATTTATAATGTAGGCTCTGAATATATAAAAAGGGATGATATAACAAGAAACTGAAAACCACTGGTACAAGGGATTAATCCGAGAAATAATCTAATAAGGAGTATTTAATACCATTGACAAGTGCAAACAATAAAAATGAATTTAAATGATTTTTAAGTGAGGTCTAACAAAATCAGTGCCAGCTTTACGCTTGTTGTTTTGCACCCTTGGTACACTAAAAGAAGAAAGATACAGTGATTCAGAATTATACATGCCTGCATTGCTTCAGCTAATTTATTATTCATCATGACCAATGATATTTTGTATAATCACTCCAAAACATGTCCCAGAAGGTGTATGCTTGCCTGTCTCTGTGCTGCAGTCATCTTGGATCTACTATGAACCAATTTAGAGTCACAAAATGTCACTGCCCATGCCATCACATTCATGTTGAACTATCACATAGCTGTCATGTTCACACATACACTTCACTGGCCATGTATTGTAGAAATATGTTGTATTGGCTCTATCAAATCTGACTAGATGCCCAAAACTATAATTAACAAAAGGAATTTTAGTCACCAACATTCTTTGGTAAAATTATTCTCACTTTTCAGGGGTTAAAGACAGAATCAAGTCAAGAAGGGAAAACATTGGGTTTCTCCCCTTCTGCTCTTTAATACCTTCCCTTATCATGACAAAATCATCTTCCTCCACATTATCACCTTTTTTTTATGGTTGGCACTGTTGTATGAGTGATGCACTGCTCATTTCCCCTAAAATACATTCTGTAGACTGACAGCAGTGCACAGGCCAGCATATATGAATGTAAATCAACAAAACCATGAATTGTATTAGACTGAGGTAAAGAGAAAGTAGGAACATGTACTTGTTCCACTTCAGCTTCACCAAGCAGGACACCATTCTGACGTCAAAACCTGGCTTCTTTCATTTTTCGAAATCGACAGGTGATACAGTAGCTAGGATCTGAAATTTCTGTCAAGGTCTTTTTTTCTACTAGAACTACTGTCACTTTTTCGGTACAACTGAGTGCAACACACATGCTTTCAAGGAAATGCTGTCTGAAAGTAGGAACCCAAGGCCCCTCCCAGACACGGATGGGATATTATAAGCAAGATTCATGATTTAAAAAACTTGATTGTCTTATGGCAGTTACACACCGGGCCGATAATTGGCCGTTGGACTGTCTGGCGAGGTCGGTGACTCGAGTCTGTTCTGTGTTCATGCCGTCGTCCGTTGGAGGAGCTGTCGGCCTTCATTTGGGCCGACCTGACATGCTCAGTCAGAGACAGGGCAGTCGGGACTCACCAGGAAATGGCAAGCGGGATGAGTGTGACTAAGCCTCTCAAAATCTGATGAAAATCTTTTAAACTGACCTTTGTTGATCTGAAATGAAGACTCAGTACCTGCACGGCCTATTTCTCTCTTCAAATGTTTTCAGAAACACGTTTCGGTGAACGAGTTGCCATTAATGGTCGGTTGAAAAATCCAAAATCCGGAAGCAGCAGTTCTCTCCTGAAAAAAGCCCACATAAGTCGTTTGTTCACACAGCAGTAACTATGACCTATATTTAGGTCTATAGTGGCGGCGCCTTCTAGTGGTCATAGAAGTTATGACAGCAGCAAAACAGGAAGTAAGGTGAAGAAGTGTAAGAGCGCCAAGGAGGCAGGTTGGGGGGTGGATGGGTCAAACAAACACAAGACTTTCACTCAGGAGACTGGGGTTCATGTCCTGTTTGAAAAGAAAAGGAAACAGGGAGTTTTAGCTACTTCAGGTTCTGTGTAACTGTACTTTTGGTGCCTAAACTTAACTAAGTAGTTTTTGTGCCTAAACCTAACTAAACTGCGACTGTTTCAAAACGTTAACGACGTGTTTAAAACCGCGTCCGCTACATTCTCTGGTTTAGATAAGATCATATTTCCTGCCACTGCTAGGGGCGCTAATTTATGAAACGCTCCTCTAGAGGGTAGGAATAAACGACCGATTTCGTCGTATGGTTTGGAGGACTGGTCTTAGTTAAGGGCCTCACAAACAACATAAAAAACATACACCTCAGCCAACGTCAAGGTGTCCTTCCAGTAGGTGGTGCCTGGAATTATTTTTAATACGTTCACTATCCACAAAAGAGTTCTTGGTTTAAAACTGAAGCTGCCTGATAATGTAAATTTGACTCTACAATATAACTGATGTGATCAAGTTGTAATTGTGTGAGCAACCAGATATGCATTGTGTAGCCCAGTATCTTTACATATTGTTCCTACCAGCAGAGAGTTTTTTTTTGTCTATATAACGCTCTCATCATGTAATGAGGAAGCTATCATGTTGTATTTAGATGAAGGGAGTTTGCTTTTTGTGGCAGATATAGAAACAGAAAACATGTCAAGAGCAGGGTGATGTCCTGACACGAGGGGAGTTTTTTTTCTCTTAAAAAAAAATTGTAATGCAAAATGAGATGCAAAAACTTAAGTAAATGTAATAAAAGTGAGCTGTAGACCACATAAGGCGGGGGAAATATTTCTTTCGCATATCCTTCCTGTTTTGTTGTTGTCATGCATACTTCCCTTCTACTGAAGTCTCCTTCACTGGAAGATCAAGTTTAATCATCTTCCTGAAATAATGTCGAGTAACACCTTCACTTTTTTCTGTTTATTCTTCCTGTTTAAATTGCTACAGTAGGCTGTATATATGGCTATGTATATTCTATTGGAGTGCATCACTGCCATGACACAATTGCCTCCTAATTTTCAGGTTTGAATACAGTCTTGGACACACAGACAAACAGAACAAAAACACCCAAAACAGGGCGGAGAGAGAGCTGCCCATAACAACTTTAACTTTTGATCTTCTTTACCCTCAACATGAGATATATGGCAATAATCCAAGCTAGTATTGATGTTCATTGATCTGAGTCAATCTCTGACTAACTCTATTTCACACCATGTTAACCTCAATCACTATGAAAAGTATTTAGGTATTATTTAATAAATATATTCATCATGAACTCATAAAACATGTTTTATCAGTTTCCCTTTTTCTCGTTATGCTGTATTTTTATTTTCCACAAAGACCTTGATCCCAGTCAGTGAATATGACTGAATACATATGATTTTTCATCTTTGATGATTGCCCTAGTGACTGTGGGGTTTAAGACATATCCCATTAGCAGTAATCTCAAGTCCAGCCAGTGATGCTTGTCGTTATTCCCCGCCTCTTTCTACCCTTGTTTGCTGTCATCTCTCTGCTGACATCTCTGTAATAAAGGCATAACATGCCCAAAAGGAATTACATTTCAAGCCATTATGGATAAGTAAGTGTTCAGAAAAAAATTGACATTTTGAATATCTACAATTCCATAACTGGGCAAACTCCATCTGAAAGATATATATAATCAAAAGCTGTCTTGGTTCATCTTTCCACTGTTCCAACAATCACCACTCTGGTTTGGTTGAAATAAACCCTTAATTCACCCATTTACATGTGGAGATATGCTGGCTCTATACACGCTAAAAGTCCTGATTATCCTGGACCAATTTCAAAGACTCTTGTTCACATTAATCACTTACACCAATGCATGGGGAAATAGAGTCCAGGTAAAAAAAAAGAAAAATGATCCTTTAATGCTATGCAATTACACAGTTTTTTGGTTAGCTATCACATATAGTTCTTGAATTCCAATCTAAATATCTATCAGAAACTTTTTTGGACTGCATCATCACTTGTATGTACTATTTTGGCACATACAGGATTTTTATAACTCTTTAAGCGGAATTACTGGCCCTGCATCACCATTTGTCTATTTTTAACAAAAGAGAAGTGACACAATATAGGCCTACTATAGATATTAACAATGACACATCAGTTGCAGTTCATTCCTTTAATCTATTGCATAGTGCCTTGGTGAATAACTGAATGACGTGTATGTGGCTTGTAAACCCACACTTTCACACCATTTTCATATATTTGACCCACATAGAGATGACCGGTACACCTCGACATATGTAAAAACTATTTAATGTGGTAAGATTGACTAAAATGTGCATTTTTAGTTTTAAATGGGAGACTAGGTGAGTTTTTGTAGGTGCATTTCGGTATGGCAGAATTGGAGTGTATTGTCTGTGTATCCTCATCTGTGTGTGAGTATCTGTAGACTTGTGGGAGTGTGTGTGCACTGAGATGTAAAAGGGGTTTCTACGGGTGTGTATATGCTAATGGGATAACACAGTCATATAGATGCCATGTGTGTAGGAGTGTGTGGTGTGTAAAATCCTCCCCAGCTTTGGGTCTCTCTTCCTCATCAAATCTCCACTCACAATGAGTGACATCACTGGAGTTTCCCAGGAGGTTACTCTTTTTAAAAAGGCCACTCGCTGAGTGTCAGTCAACCAACCAGAGAGACAGCAGAAGAGCTCAGCTGCACTTGAAGTAAAAGAAGGAACTCATTCAAAACAATGGAAGAAGAATGCAAGGTAGTACTGGACGCAGCTTTCGACACAGAAGCCAGGACACAGACACTGCGAGTCAAACCCAGCTCAAAGCTAACCACAGCCCTGCTGCTGTTCACTCTCTGCCTTGCCGCTGCTGCTGCTGTCCTCGTCTTCAACAGGCTTGCTGAGGTGGGAACGCAAGTCTAAGATTAGTAGAAGATTAGTCTCTGCATTATTAATGGGTCAGATGTCTCTAACAGCGAGTGGCCCAACTCACCTGAACCCAGCCATTCTAACCATTCTTCTATGCTTCTCTTCTTAAAACAGGGCCCAGGACAAGATGAAGAAAATGTTGGTGAGAACTTTCTCTTAATTTTCTCAAAAGATCAATATTAGTACTTTTAATTGATACTGATGGCTTTTTCACATCTTATAACTGATAATAAGCTGATCTTGTCACACTGTCCAGGCAGTTTTCTTTAGCAGTTTTACCCTTGTTACCCTTGTTTAAACAATTATTCTAAAAGTCAAAAGTAAAGCTGTTGTGTTAATCCCCACTTTATGAACCTCTGTCTTCTCTTTTTTTCAGATCTTCGCCACACATTGAGGCAAATTTCAAATGTCAGAGCAGCCATTCATTTAGAAGGTAAAAAAAGCAATTAATTCAGTATCAAAGAATACCTGGGGCTAATAAGCACAATGTCAGAAAATGAATAACAGATATATTTTTAATTACTTTGGACTGGCACTCTGTGTAGAATCTTAACTTTGGGTTTTCTTAGTCCAGTAGTTGTTCAACCAACGGTTTTTGAGGCATTACGGTTAGAGTTAGTGTTCCTTAACGAAGTTCTAGGCTTTTTAATTGAGGGGATCTTTGGCTTCCTCAGGAATCTCAAGGACTTCCTAAAGATGTTTAAGGGCTTCCTGAGGAGGTTCCTTGGGTTCTTAAGGACATTCCATGGCTTCTTGAGCATGTTCATGGGGTTCGGGAACAACTTCTAGGGATTAAGCCATTTTTAAGGGCCCATTAAAGCAATTCTAGTCCCTTAGGTGGGTGCCATGGATGTGGTAGGGCTCACCAGCAAAATGAGAAATGGTTTCAGTTACTGTTTAATTTACATTGCATTATGATGGTTAATAACATTCCTTGGAATCCTTTCTGTCCATGTTTTAAACCTGTTTCTAAATGTTTCATGTCTTCATTTTCAATTCTAATTGTCTCCATCCCCATCTCTGCATACTCTTCAACAGGAGAATACAACCCTGAAAGGAAAACCTCAGTGGAATGGAAGAATGGGGTGGACCAGTCCCACTTTCAAGGAGGGCTAGAACTCAACGACAACGAAATTGTGATTCCTCAAACTGGCCTCTACTTTGTTTACAGCCAAGCGTCTTTCCGGGTCAACTGCATCAGCAGCGATGCTGATGACACCACCTCAAAGCCCATGATCCACCTGAGCCACACTGTGAAGCGCTGGTCCAGCTCATATGGGGGGAGGGACGCCACCAAGTCCTACCAGACCATCCTGCACTCTGTCCGTACTGCCTGCCAAATGAAAGCCAGCAGCGACCCGGACGAGGAGGGGAGCTGGTTCTCGGCCGTGTATATGGGAGCTGTGTTCAACCTGATGAGAGGGGACAGACTCAAGACGGTGATGGAAGAGAAGATGCTGCAGGGTCTGGAGGATGACCAAGGGAAGACTTTCTTTGGTGTGTTTGCCTTGTGAGAACAGGTGACTGAGGGCAACAAGTGAAGATATGAATGTACACGTAGAAGGTTTACAGTCAATGGGACATTGAGTATACAGTAGACTTCCCATGCAAACTTTTAGCAAGACATTTCAAGTTTGCAAGTAAACCAATCTATGTCATCTGTAGAGCTTGAGGAGCTCACTGTAAAGTAATGTTTACCATAGATACCTCTATGGGTCAATAATGTTATGTACTATGTACTTCTACCTTTTGCTGTACTGCAATGCTCAAGCTGCCATTTGTACAAATGTAGACCTACTATAACTACTGAGTATTTATTGTGTCACTACAGGCTGACAGAAGTGTATTCTGAAGATGTATTTATTCAACTTAACAATATCATATTTATTTTATTTTTGTATCTATTTATTTATTATTGTGTGTTCTCATTCACAACTGTTTGTGCTGGATTTTATACATAATTTATTTGATTATTTATTGAAATAGAAATTGATCAGCTGTTTGTCAGTGTAATTTGTATCGACATTTTCAAATAATGCCATGGTGCCTGTGGTGCTGTAAGAATGTTGGAATAAAAAATGTATTCAAAGAGAAAAATAAGTGTGCGAGGGATGTATTCATTGTATTAGAACTAGAATGTGGAACTAAGAAAGGTTAAACAAAACAAACAAAAGTTAGCTATACGCAGCAACTGGCAATGGTTAGATGAAAGCATCAACTGGTGGGCAGGAAGTTGCAGCACAATGAACTGTCAACCACAACGCAAAACAACCACACTCTTACTGTGTACTGTGGAAGAGGCTGTAACATGCTTACTCAAACTAACCTCAGTGGTATCATGCCACTCAGTAATATTTGCAGATGTTTTGAGATAACGATATCTGAGTGCTATTGGTAGTGGGGGCTCACAAACAGCCTTCTTTAGGGCTTTTCTTTTACCCATTGTGTAGCTAAGTGTGGGTTGTTACTCAGCCTTATTTTAACATGGAGCCTACTAGTAACTTCAACATTAAATAGCTGTCTAAAAAACGTTTAACTGTTCGCTAGAAGAGTGCCTTGAACTTTTCTTCTTTTTTGAACTTTTGTTTTCCCTTCCAAACAGCACCTTCATTATTTCTTTAGGACCTTTTCTCTTCTTAAGAAACTGAAGCTCTCTGGTAAAATACCACTACATTTTGTAAAGTGATTAACACACATAATATTATTACACACATAATACAACACACTTATATTTACCAGTCTAAAGCTTTGGATATACTGGCATTGTATACATTGTTGTGTGAGCATACGTAGATGGCGCGATCGCTACAAGCATGCACAGATAGGTTTATGGTCAACGCTTTGTTCGATGCAATATTCTCCAGACATCAGGGGGCGTGCGAACAAAAGTGAATAAGTGGGCTCCTGGGTAGCTGACCTTGTAGAGCGCGCGCCCATATATAAAGGTGTACTCCTACAATGTACACTCAAGTTACACCCATTCCTGTTTTGATGGCGAAACGCACAAAATGGCCGCCCCGCCACAGCTAGGCCCTATGACGAAAACTCAAGCTTTTAATAACTTTTCATCTTTAATGTGTTGAGATGGTACAGACCAAATTTGAAGTCGATAGATGAAATCTCTAGGAGGAGATTGTTAAAGTACGACATGTGGAAATGGCCAAAAACGCACACATTTTGTACAATCTATTCAAAATGGCTGACTTCCTGTTGGGTTTACGGCATTGCGCCAATAAGCTTTTTTGTACGTCTTTACATGATACGTGTGTACCAGATTTCCTAAGTCTACATGAAACGTACAGCAGGGGCTCAATTATTAAGTTTTGTAGGGGGCGCTAGCAAGCCATTTTGTCACGCCTATCTACGAAACCCTTAAAATATCAAATTTTTCACCAGGCCTGATGCCTATGCAAAGTTTGGTGAGTTTTTGAGTATGTTAAGCCCCTCAAAAAGGCGATTCGCTGTTGGCGCTCGGGCCCTAAAAAGCTGAATAAGCAAGAAGTAGTAGAAAAGAAGAAGAAAGCGAAGTAAAGGAAAGCAGGCTGCCTAGCAACATTAAAACATCGACGTACTGCCAAACATTACATTTATTTACTCTAAATATTAACCTGACTGTCGTTTATCTCCAAATCGAAATTGTCTGCCTCAAACATTGTTAAAAACACTATTTCTATAAATGCCTATTTTTAGCTTTGACAAAGTGATCTAATGTTTTTCCACACTCACACACACACACAAAATGGTTCTTCTTTTCCCAGTGTGGTGTCTCTCTCTGACCACATATTTAGGGCTGTTTGACTCCCAGTGGTCTGTGCATGAAGAATCAGTCAGATGTTTGTAGAGGCGAACCTACTCGACCAGTCTTCTAGCTGACCATGTTGAACATTGAGTATTCAGAGGTGCACGACCACGAGCCACGACAACTTGCGGAGCCTTCGCGCTGGAAACGACAGCTGTTGTGATGTCTTTTTATAGCTCGCGCACCTCGCGCCGGGAACACCGTGGCTACCGTAAACCTAGCTTGACTTATGTTGCTGTATACCAAAGGATACCAAAGGGATGAACAATAACATTGGTAAAGTCTCTGGAAGGAGCCTTGGTTTGCTGCCGTCGAGGAAAAGTTTAGACTTTTAGTATTAATATTTAATTTGGGCAACTGTGGTGTATCATTGTCAATGCTTAAGATGAAGCCAAGGTGGAATTCCTGCATGGAATGCTCCGCTGAAATATATAAAATTCACGTGATGAAACTGATGTTTTGAGTAACTTGGTAACTCAGAAAAGTTGCCCTGTAGTCAACATTTACAATAGCCAACAAAATGTCTCACAATTTCCAAAAAAACTCTTAAACCTCCCATCTAGCATTATCGACATGCTCTGTGGCTGTCCATCCCTATGCTCGATATGTTTTGAACATTTTTGCCAAAATTCAGCGTGGCCAAATACACTCTGTTTGTCACCAAAATGCATGAATCCTACCTGACTACAACTAGCCTACCGTCCATGCAACCGAGAAAGCTACACACTTTATAGTGTCACCTTTTATGTGTTTAAAGCCACTGAAAGACATTAAGAATTCAAACAATTCTAAAGATTTAACAGGATTTAAGTTTCTTCATTTCCTGTTGTTGTGTGGTCTAAGACTTTCTTGAACTAAGTGCAAAATAACATCACTGAAGGGTTAGCGGCAGTGGATTGCTTATCGCACTTTGGTAATTGGTAGGAAATTGGTTGCCCAAATTTCTGCCTTTCATATGAGCTGAAAGATAATGTAAGACACACGGGAGCATCCTTAGGGTAAAAAGCCGTTTAAATACGTAGGATGACTGATTGAGGAAAAGGACATCTTGATTCTCACAGTATTCATTTGTACCTCTTACTCATTCCACATCAGCTCTACTACTAATTTAAGGAAAAAAAACAAAAGAGCACTGCTGTCACCTCATCATCAGTTAAAGTAAAAAAGTTTCCAGTGAAGTTCCTCAACAGCTTCACTGAGTGGAAGGGAGAAGGGGAACTCCCTGGTAATCTGGTAAACCCCCTGCTTCCGCCTCCTGCAGCCTAAAGAGCAGCACCACACACCAGCAGTGGAAAGTATCTATTTCAAGGTGGGATTATATGGGGCTTTCAATTTTTTTGTTTCATAATAAATTCTTTCAGTTTCTCTTTTATAATCACTTCAGTTTTTCAACTTACTTCATATTCAAATCCTTTGTTTATTAAAGACTTCATAATCTGTATATGTGCATTTCTGTTTGTATAAGAAGGGGAGATTGTTATTATTTTATTTTTCATATACGGCCCATGGTTGCAGCACCTGTACTCTCTGTTGTAGAGCTGTCTCTTTAAAATCCTTCTGAAAAAGCCCAGTCTGCTCTCATTGGTCAGTGTTTCCGGGTCTACGCATCATTGGCATCTGAAGCTTTTAAAGTGCCCATATTATGAAAAAATCACTTTTTCTGGGATTTGGGGTGTTAGTTTGTGTCTCTGGTGCTTCCACACGCATACAAACTTGGAAAAAAAACCCATCCATGCTGTTTTGAGTGAGATACAGGTTTCTGAATGTATCCTGCCTTCAGTCTCTTGGTGAGCTGTTCAAAATCGGCAGGGCTATCTACGTTATTGGCCGAAACATTTGGTGTGTGCTAACCACTTTAGCTGATACCACATCAGCTAGCTGTTTCTACAACTTCGGTCAGTACAAGGCAGGATTAGCCAGGAGACTTCTTCTAAACGAGGGTGCACTTACAACTTTGCATGGAATACCTGCAGCCGAGGGACTAGCTGCTAGCACCGCTAGCGGTTATCCACCTCATTCTCAATGGCAAAACACTGCTACAACACACACAAGTTCACCCTAATCTACAAAAGAAATTGTATATAACTACTTACATGTCCCTCATTTGCTGGCGCTGCTGCTAGCGCTGCTACTAGCACCGCTAGCTAGCTAGTAGTCCTTACCTAGCTACTGTGCATGTGCGACTCCCAGCAGAGATGGGATAGAAGTGTGATGTCTCACTCTGTAGCTAAAACAGAGATCTCAACACACAGGGTGAAAAGAGTAGCTGCAGCAATGTGCAGTACAACAAAAATATGGTGTTTTTTGAACATTAAACCATGTAAACCTGTTCTGGTACAACCTCAAAATACAATTATGAACCTGAAAATGAGCATAATATGGGCACTTTAAACCAAAAACTAAACAACCAGATATGTTCCAGCAGGAACGTGATCTGAAATTGGGGAGAAACTAACATTATCGGCAGACAAGATTACAGGTTTCCTTGGTGTTAGCATGTAGATAGATAGATAGATAGATAGATAGATAGATAGATAGATAGATGGATAGATACTTTTTTCATCCCGAAGGAAATTTTAGGCATCCAGTAGCTTAGACAACCATAACACAACAAACACATACTTACACACATATATCACACATACATAAGAATAAAAATAAAAAAGTTAGCCTTCTGATGTGGAGTCAGACGCTCTACCTTTGAGCTACAGAGTCTGTTTTACATCACCACTCATCAATTAACAAACTAAACACTGGTGCTGGGAAATGGATTAAATTAAACAATACTAGAAGGACACTCGGAGAGCACAGACCTTCGCCAAGGCCATGCCCACTCTCACAATGCTAATGAAAGTGAATCATAATTTCACAAATTGAAAACCTTTATAATTCTAGTTTCCAGTTGAATGGCCACTTTTGAGTTCTTGAGATAAAACTGTTTTTAAGCTGCTAGTAAGGATTGTCAGTTTAATTGCTAGTCCAGTCATTTTATTACTAGTAATTCAGAGCCCATTTTGCAGTTCCTGGTGTGATTAAATCTCCAGTATGTGATCAAGATACCACCCTATCCTGTCTGACCCTTGTCCAATGGAGGTAGAGAAACAGAAACATTGACCCTGACGTGATTTGAACACGCAACCTTCTGATCTGGAGTCAGACGCGCTACCGTTGCGCCACAGAGTCTGAAAACCAGGTTACCAAACTGGTGACAAGTCCAACACTGGGGGGGAGACATTGATTAAAACCATTGGAGTAGTTGATTTAAAGGTGAGTTATTACGCCCATTCTCAGGTTCATACTTGTGCTTTGTGTTTCTACTAGAACATTTGACATGCTTTAATGTTCAAAAAACACTTTATTTTTCATATACGGCCCATGGTTGCAGCACCTGTACTCTCTGTTGTAGAGCTGTCTCTTTAAAATCCTTCTGAAAAAGCCCAGTCTGCTCTCATTGGTCAGTGTTTCCGGGTCTACGCATCATTGGCATCTGAAGCTTTTAAAGTGCCCATATTATGAAAAAATCACTTTTTCTGGGATTTGGGGTGTTAGTTTGTGTCTCTGGTGCTTCCACACGCATACAAACTTGGAAAAAAAACCACATCCATGCTGTTTTGAGTGAGATACAGGTTTCTGAATGTATCCTGCCTTCAGTCTCTTGGTGAGCTGTTCAAAATCGGCAGGGCTATCTACGTTATTGGCCGAAACATTTGGTGTGTGCTAACCACTTTAGCTGATACCACATCAGCTAGCTGTTTCTACAACTTCGGTCAGTACAAGGCAGGATTAGCCGGGAGACTTCTTCTAAACGAGGGTGCACTTACAACTTTGCATGGAATACCTGCAGCCGAGGGACTAGCTGCTAGCACCGCTAGCGGTTAGCCACCTCATTCTCAATGGCAAAACACTGCTACAACACACACAAGTTCACCCTAATCTACAAAAGAAATTGTATATAACTACTTACATGTCCCTCATTTGCTGGCGCTGCTGCTAGCGCTGCTACTAGCACCGCTAGCTAGCTAGTAGTCCTTACCTAGCTACTGTGCATGTGCGACTCCCAGCAGAGATGGGATAGAAGTGTGATGTCTCACTCTGTAGCTAAAACAGAGAGCTCAACACACAGGGTGAAAAGAGTAGCTGCAGCAATGTGCAGTACAACAAAAATATGGTGTTTTTTGAACATTAAACCATGTAAACCTGTTCTGGTACAACCTCAAAATACAATTATGAACCTGAAAATGAGCATAATATGGGCACTTTAAACCAAAAACTAAACAACCAGATATGTTCCAGCAGGAACGTGATCTGAAATTGGGGAGAAACTAACATTATCGGCAGACAAGATTACAGGTTTCCTTGGTGTTAGCATGTAGATAGATAGATAGATAGATAGATAGATAGATAGATAGATAGATAGATAGATAGATAGATAGATGGATAGATACTTTTTTCATCCCGAAGGAAATTTTAGGCATCCAGTAGCTTAGACAACCATAACACAACAAACACATACTTACACACATATATCACACATACATAAGAATAAAAATAAAAAAGTTAGCCTTCTGATGTGGAGTCAGACGCTCTACCTTTGAGCTACAGAGTCTGTTTTACATCACCACTCATCAATTAACAAACTAAACACTGGTGCTGGGAAATGGATTAAATTAAACAATACTAGAAGGACACTCGGAGAGCACAGACCTTCGCCAAGGCCATGCCCACTCTCACAATGCTAATGAAAGTGAATCATAATTTCACAAATTGAAAACCTTTATAATTCTAGTTTCCAGTTGAATGGCCACTTTTGAGTTAAAACTGTTTTTAAGCTGCTAGTAAGGATTGTCAGTTTAATTGTTAGTCCAGTCATTTCATTACTAGTATTTCAAAGCCCATTTTGCAGTTCCTGGTGTGATTAAATCTCCAGTATGTGATCAAGATACCACCCTATCCTGTCTGACCCTTGTCCAATGGAGCTAGAGAAACAAAAACATTGACCCTGACGTGATTTGAACACGCAACCTTCTGATCTGGAGTCAGACGCGCTACCGTTGCGCCACAGAGTCTGAAAACCAGGTTACCAAACTGGTGACAAGTCCAACACTGGGGGGGAGACATTGATTAAAACCATTGGAGTAGTTGATTTAAAGGTGAGTTATTACGCCCATTCTCAGGTTCATACTTGTGCTTTGTGTTTCTACTAGAACATTTGACATGCTTTAATGTTCAAAAAACACTTTATTTTTCATATACGGCCCATGGTTGCAGCACCTGTACTCTCTGTTGTAGAGCTGTCTCTTTAAAATCCTTCTGAAAAAGCCCAGTCTGCTCTCATTGGTCAGTGTTTCCGGGTCTACGCATCATTGGCATCTGAAGCTTTTAAAGTGCCCATATTATGAAAAAATCACTTTTTCTGGGATTTGGGGTGTTAGTTTGTGTCTCTGGTGCTTCCACACGCATACAAACTTGGAAAAAAAACCCATCCATGCTGTTTTGAGTGAGATACAGGTTTCTGAATGTATCCTGCCTTCAGTCTCTTGGTGAGCTGTTCAAAATCGGCAGGGCTATCTACGTTATTGGCCGAAACATTTGGTGTGTGCTAACCACTTTAGCTGATACCACATCAGCTAGCTGTTTCTACAACTTCGGTCAGGACAAGGCAGGATTAGCCGGGAGACTTCTTCTAAACGAGGGTGCACTTACAACTTTGCATGGAATACCTGCAGCCGAGGGACTAGCTGCTAGCACCGCTAGCGGTTAGCCACCTCATTCTCAATGGCAAAACACTGCTACAACACACACAAGTTCACCCTAATCTACAAAAGAAATTGTATATAACTACTTACATGTCCCTCATTTGCTGGCGCTGCTGCTAGCGCTGCTACTAACACCGCTAGCTAGCTAGTAGTCCTTACCTAGCTACTGTGCATGTGCGACTCCCAGCAGAGATGGGATAGAAGTGTGATGTCTCACTCTGTAGCTAAAACAGAGAGCTCAACACACAGGGTGAAAAGAGTAGCTGCAGCAATGTGCAGTACAACAAAAATATGGTGTTTTTTGAACATTAAACCATGTAAACCTGTTCTGGTACAACCTCAAAATACAATTATGAACCTGAAAATGAGCATAATATGGGCACTTTAAACCAAAAACTAAACAACCAGATATGTTCCAGCAGGAACGTGATCTGAAATTGGGGAGAAACTAACATTATCGGCAGACAAGATTACAGGTTTCCTTGGTGTTAGCATGTAGATAGATAGATAGATAGATAGATAGATAGATAGATAGATAGATAGATAGATAGATAGATAGATAGATAGATAGATAGATAGATACTTTTTTCATCCCGAAGGAAATTTTAGGCATCCAGTAGCTTAGACAACCATAACACAACAAACACATACTTACACACATAAATCACACATACATAAGAATAAAAATAAAAAAGTTAGCCTTCTGATGTGGAGTCAGACGCTCTACCTTTGAGCTACAGAGTCTGTTTTACATCACCACTCATCAATTAACAAACTAAACACTGGTGCTGGGAAATGGATTAAATTAAACAATACTAGAAGGACACTCGGAGAGCACAGACCTTCGCCAAGGCCATGCCCACTCTCACAATGCTAATGAAAGTGAATCATAATTTCACAAATTGAAAACCTTTATAATTCTAGTTTCCAGTTGAATGGCCACTTTTGAGTTCTTGAGATAAAACTGCTTTTAAGCTGCTAGTAAGGATTGTCAGTTTAATTGTTACTCCAGTCATTTCATTGTCCTGTAATTCAGAGCCCATTTTGCAGTTCCTGGTGATTAAATCTCCAGTATGTGATCAAGATACCACCCTATCCTGTCTGACCCTTGTCCAATGGAGCTAGAGAAACAGAAACATTGACCCTGACGTGATTTGAACACGCAACCTTCTGATCTGGAGTCAGACGCGCTACCATTGCGCCACAGAGTCTGAAAACCAGGTTACCAAACTGGTGACAAGTCCAACACTGGGGGGGAGACGTTAAAAACATTGGAGTGCTGTCGAGCATGGGTAGAGAGTAGATGCGCCGTTGCCCGCTCTTACATATTTATCCATTAATTTTGTTTTAAACGTCTGTTTAGCTCGTTGTCTTTCTCCTATTATCGGTTCGGACTATTTAAGACATCTGCCGATATGTCCGGGAAGGGTTCTACTCGTCAAGGACGCCCAGCTCGAGGTTAAAACCGACATGCTAACGAGAAAGCTAACCAGCCTTCTCCCGCACATGACGGCGACGACGATGAAGGAGGCTGTCACTCTCGCAGTTGGTAAAACTTATTGAAAGTTTCAGGGCTGAAACCCACGGTTCACTGTGCACCCTGCAGTCTGCTATAGACTCTTTTGGGACACGTCTTGCTGAAGTTGAAACTTCCCTGCCAGACTGCGACGTTAGGATTACTGCGCTTCAGGCCAAATGTGAAAAGCTGGTGAATTGCACCAAGTTGCTAATGGCTAAATCGCAGGACCTTGAATTGAGGAGCAGACGGCAGAATCTACATGTTCCTGAAAACATGGAGGCTGGCTCGGATCTAGCATATGGGCAATCTAGACATGTGCCCAGGGGCCCTTGTGCATACAGGGGCCCTCCGTGATGGGAGTTTTTTTTCTCGGCTACATAAAACAAGTCTACACAAGGCTTGGCCTCGATCTTGATAATTATCCAATCAGAATAAAATAAAAGTTGTTTTCAAAAAATGAAGTCTCGTGATTGTCTCTTTTATTTGTTAGTTGGATGACTGGACAGGTAATTATTGGGAGCAGGCCGCATGCACTGTGTAGATTGGCTAATGATGAAGGTGGGTGGACATAGTGATTCAAGATCAGTTTTCTAAGAATGTGTTGAGATTGAAAGAGTGGAATTAATTTGTAACAGATCCCTGGTCAGATTGGGTTGTATCAGCGAGTGAAAGTGTGGGAAAAATTAGCGGAAAGTTAGTGTTCGCAGAAAATGGACAGCAACCAAAAGCCCAGTGGGGCTGCCAAGTGAAAAAAAAAAAAAGAAGGAAAAGGAAGAGAAAGAAGCGGCTGCTACAAAAAATGTCCCGCGAATATATAGCTCTTTTAAAAGAGCTGGGAATGATGAAGAGGAGGATGTCGAGGAACTAGCCAACGTTAGCTTGGAAGAATCACTGCCCTCTAACAGCTACACTCAGCCACAGCTAACGGTAGCTAACATTAACTTTAGCGAAGTTGTTGTGGAAAGCTTCAGGGCCCAGGGGCCCCTGGGGGTACTAATCCGGCCTTGCATGGAGGGGCCACAGTTCACAGCATTTATGACGGACTTCTTTGCCGAGATACTGGGTATGGAAATCCCTGATGGGCCAGAGATGTTAGATCGGGCACATTGCCTGGCTTTCCGTCCAGCCTTGGGTCGAAATGTTCCTCTGAAACCCATGATTGTAAAGGTGCAGCATTTCAGAGTGAAGCAGCGCATCCTCCAGCTGGCCAGGGAGAAGGGTTAGCTCACCTTCCGCAGACACACGGTGCATATCTTCCCTGATTTTACTGCCGAGGTCGCGAAACAGAAAGCATCTTTTACCAACATCAAGCAGAAGCTCCGGGCTGCAGACATCAGATACGGCCTGCTGTTACTCGCTAGGCTCCAAATCTCATTCAACGGCAGCAAGTACAGTAGTCCCGACTCTCCGGGTTGATCGGGCGAATGACGCTAATGGATAACTTCTCACCGGCCTCTTGATGTCGGTCTCTTCATAGCTGCACACAGGCTGACCAATCTGCATGGTGGAGGACTGTTTCCTCTTCTTTCTTTTCTTTCTCAGATACAGTGGGGCAAAAACGTATTTAGTCCGCCACCAATTGTGCAAGTTCTCCCACTTAAAAAGATGAGAGAGGCCTGTAATTTTCATCATAGGTACACTTCAACTATGAGAGACTAAATGAGAAAAATAAATCCAGAAAATCACATTGTAGGATTTTTAATGAATTTATTTGCAAATTATGGTGGAAAATAAGTATTTGGTCAATAACAAAAGTTCATCTCAATACTTTGTTATATACCCTTTGTTGGCAATGACAGAGGTCAAACGTTTTCTGTAAGTCTTCACAAGGTTTTCACACACTGTTGCTGGTATTTTGGCCCATTCCTCCATGCAGATCTCCTCTAGAGCAGTTATGTTTGGGGCTGTCGCTGGGCAACACGGACTTTCAACTCCCTCCAAAGATTTTCTATGGGGTTGAGCTCTGGAGACTGGCTAGGCCACTCCAGGACCTTGAAATGCTTCTTACGAAGCCACTCCTTCGTTGGCCGGGCGGTGTGTTTGGGATCATTGTCATGCTGAAAGACCCAGCCACGTTTCATCTTCAGTGCCCTTGCTGATGGAAGGAGGTTTTCACTCAAACTCTCACGATACATGGCCCCATTCATTCTTTCCTTTACACGGATCTGTCGTCCTGGTCCCTTTGCAGAAAAACAGCCCCAAAGCATGATGTTTCCACCTCCATGCTTCACAGTAGGTATGGTGTTCTTTCGATGCAACTCAGCATTCTTTCTCCTCCAAACACAACGAGTTGAGTTTTTACCAAAAAGTTCTATTTTGGTTTTATCTGACCATATGACATTCTCCCAGTCCTCTTCTGGATCATCCAAATGCTCTCTAGCAAACTCCAGACGGGCCTGGACATGTACTGGCTTAAGCAGGGGGACACGTCTGGCATTGCAGGATTTGAGTCCCTGGCGGCATAGTGTGTTACTGATGGTAGCCTTTGTTACTTTGGTCCCAGCTCTCTGCAGGTCATTCACTAGGTCCCCCCGTGTGGTTCTGGGATTTTTGCTCATCGTTCTTGTGATCATTTTGACCCCACGGGGTGAGATCTTGCGTGGAGCCCTGGATCGAGGGAGATTATTAGTGGTCTTGTATGTCTTCCATTTTCTCATAATTGCTCCCACAGTTGATTTCTTCACACCAAGCTGCTTAACTATTGCAGATTCAATCTTCCCAGCCTGGTGCAGGTCTACAATTTTGTTTCTGGTGTCCTTTGACAGCTCTTTGGTCTTGGCCATAGTGGAGTTTGGAGTGTGACTGTTTGAGGTTGTGGACAGGTGTCTTTTATACTGATAACAAGTTCAAACAGGTACCATTAATACAGGTAACAAGTGGAGGACAGAGGAGCCTCTTAAAGAAGAAGCTACAGGTCTGTGAGAGCCAGAAATCTTGCTTGTTTGTAGGTGACCAAATACTTATTTTCCCGAGGAATTTGCAAATAAATTCATTAAAAATCCTACAATGTGATTTTCTGGATTTTTTATTCCTCATTTTGTCTCTCGTAGTTGAAATGTACCTATGATGAAAATTACAGGCCTCTCTCATCTTTTTAAGTGGGAGAACTTGCACAATTGGTGGTACTTATTATGTAGGCTCCTCAGTTATACATGGCTTCTCAAGGTGGTGAGTCAGAATATTATTTATGCTTTGTCCTGCTTAAATGTGTTTTTATAACGTGTTTTATAGACGTTTATAACTATGTATGGTTACTTGTGGAGCACTGGTTTGATGCACAGTTAGAATGCATAATGTAGGGTGTAGACACTTAGTTCAGGGAAGCGTTTTCAGAAGGAGGGCCTAGGTGGTTTGTTTTTCTTTTTTTCTATTCCTTTTCTCCACATTGTTTTTTAGTTATGTTAATATGTTTATCAGAAGGTCTTGTACACAGAGTCTTATACTGCACAGATATCTAAGCAAATCTATTGTGCATACAATTTGGGATCATGGTTGTGTTAGGGTTATGTGTCTGACTCCAATAAAACACCTATATATCCCTGCACATTCGTTAAATTGGTATTACATTGATCCTAAGCAAGAGCCAAATAAGACGATAAGATAAAGTCAACTACATTGTACATGTTATACATGTTTAATCAGTCAAGCATCGGAGTTTCAATACACAGATCTGTGGGATCACAAAGCATGCAGAGACTAAGTTTCCCTAGCAACAGACAAAAACCCAGAGCCGGCCCACGTATCTCTAGACTGTCAGAACTTGTGAGCCTTGATCTATTCTTCCCCTCATCTCTTGTGCTTTCTTTTTTGGGCCCCTTCTTCTTCTCCAGCACAGGGAGTGTTATCTTCACACAACACACACCAGGGTGAGGGCCACTGTGATGTGTCTCATCCTCATTTGCTCTCACACAAAGCGGTACATTCTGCCTTTGTTCCACTTGTTATTATTACTCAATGTACTTTGCTCGAGGCCACTGTGACCCTAACTATCTTATATTTACCGCTTAAGCTAAACCATCTGTGCGTCAGAGTTTCCTTTGTTCGGGGAATGCAGATGTGTCTCGCCCGGAGAACTTATCACCACCACTATGATAGCACACAACTCCAACACCAAAACACACTTGGTCTCTTATGGAAACCTTTTACATTATTATTATATTTATCTGCAAATAGTAAGAACATTATTCTACAGAAATTAAATTGTGCTCTTGGAATGTCCATGGGATTCAGGGCCCCATTAAACGTAAAAAGATTCTTAATTACTTAAAAAAAGAGAAAGTACAGATTGCATTGCTACAAGAGACCCATCTAGATGACAATGAACATATGGGGCCCTATTTTGCACCCAGCGCAATTGACTTTGTAAAAATTAGGGAATGAACTTGCGCTCCCAAGGGCAGTTCAGCGAAAAGAGGAGGTGTGTTCAGACGCAAACGTTCCCTGGTGCTATTTTGCAGTTTCAGAAAACAATTCCACCACTGACTAGGAAAAACCTTGTCTAAAGTCAGTGGTGCGTTATTCAGATGCTATTTTAAGGGCGCATGCTTGGCCATAATGTAGAGTGTGCACAACGCGCATACACTTTGCTTCTCTCATCTACACGGACGCAGCAGTTCCTATTTTTGCAAAACATACATAATTACAAGGAAAAATATTACCACACCAGGGAAATCATTGTGGTGTCCATGAAGATGTGAAAAAGATAGGCATAAATCTAGCATACACATTTACCCAAATTATTCAGGCTAATTGATGACGGATCAAACTAACCTTTTTGATCAATAGTGGCAAGACACATAGGTTTATAAGGACACCTGACAAAGTGGGTTGTCTGTCAAGAACCAGGAAACAAAATTCTGAAGACTGCGAAATTGTCAAGGTTTTGGTATTGTTCCGTCTTATTGTGGTAGTCTTGTTTTTCTGTTATGTTCTGTTTCCTGTTTTTATTTTGTAGTCTGTCTTGTCTCCCTTGTCTTGTCTAGCTTTCTTCCTGTCTTTGTTTGTTTCCCGCATTTTTGATTGTTCTGCCCAACCCTGATTTGTTTCACCTGTTGTGTCACCTGTCGAGTGTTAGTCCTCGTTACCTGGTGTATTTAGTTCCTGTTCTGTCTTTGTCTCTTGTTGGATCATTGTATTTTGTTGCGTGCTGTTTCTTTATGTTGGATTCTGTGTTTTGTTTGTTTCCTGCCTGGCTACCTTCTGGAGGACATTTTGTGTAAGACTGTTTTTATTTTAATAAATTACTTCTAAATTGCATTTGGGTCCAAGCCTTGCCACACGTTTGACAGATCATGACAGAAATCACCTTTACCATCATGTAAGTTTATTAAAAACCTTACTCTTCAACTTACTAATTAAGTTGCGCTTGCTCATAATTTTTCTATTGCACAGTGAGATGGAGTACGTCTTGGGACAGAGAATTAGACGCAGGAGGGAGAGGGTCTACCGGCCCAGACAGACCTATCTCTCCCTCAGTGAGGAAGAATGTAGGCGTAAGCTACGCCTGACCCGTCAGGCTGTGACAGATGTCTGCCATCTCCTGGCAGATAAGCTGGGGACTGATGCACCCTGTCCATATGCCTTCCCCGTTGCAGTGAAAGTTACAGCGGCACTGCATTTCTATGCATCTGGGTCGTTCCAGCACCTCCTGAGCTCCATTGGAGGCATTTCCCAATCTGCCATAAGTTTGGCTATACATGCAGTTACATCAGGTCTAGTCTGACATGCTAGGGAATACATCCAATTCCCCCCTCACACCTGACAGCCAGGAAAGAGCGAAGCAGGCGTTTTGGGTGAAGTATGGGTTCCCTGGTGTGCTTGGTGCTGTAGACTTCACCCATGTGCAGCTATGTGCCCCATCAGAAAACGCACTGATATACATCAACCGCAAGGGAACCCATTTGATCAACATTCAAGATCAACACAAGATGCTACTTGTAAAATCATCCATGTCTTTGCGAATTACCCTGGCTCAAGCCACGACTCATTTATACTGGCAAACAAAATCACAAGCAAAATCTTCGAGGGGAATCCACCCCTTTGATGGGTGGCTGTTAGGGGACAACGGCTATCCGTTAAATACATGGCTGATGACACCATTTATTATGCCAGCAACAGAGAGTGAAATGCTATTTAATCGAAAATACACACAAACACGCGGTGTAATTGAACCAACATTCGGCATACTGAAAATGCACTTCAGGTGTTTGGATAGGTCAGGAGGCACTGTACAGTACAGTCTTCAAAAAGTCACAGCTTCTTTGTGGATTGTTGTGTTTTACACAACATTTCCATGAATCATGGATGTGTTGATGACATAAATGAGGAAATATTAGAGGACTTAAGGAGCCGTGATGTTGAACTTCATGTGCTGATGCCACTTAACCCAAATGCCCCAGCAGCAGCTGCATGGGAGAGGAGAGCGTATCTGACAGAAGAGCTCCATCATCTATAGTGAGGGAAGCAAAGTAATCTCGGTATAATGTTAGACTACATTGCAAAAATATCACCACGCATTCATAACCTTGTGATTCATTGAGAGTGAGCCCAAAACATTGGAAAGTATGTATTTGTGACATTTCTTTATTTACATTTTGTCAAAAATAAATCACTAGCAAACTGTAACTGAACAAAAAAAATACAAACGGAAAATGAAAAGTTGAAAAGATTTAAACAGAAGAACAAATTATTTTTCCCTCCTCTCACGCCCGCCATGGCGGGATTGGACACACGAGGGTCCGGGAGTGGCAATGCGTGATGTGCACCTAGTGGAGCGGGTGGATGGAGATGGAGTGGAGGGAGGAGGAAGGGGCACAACAGGAGGAGGTGGTGCATTTGGAGGCCCACGCTCCATGGCTTCAGCAATCCTCTCCAGACTTGAGGAGATGCGCCCGAGAGGCCGCAGCAACATTGCCACCCGGTCACGACGGGCATTTATGCTTTGCCACATCCCGGACAGCTCCCACTCCAGCATGTCAAACCCGGTTTGCTGGAGCTGCAGGAACAGTGGTCCTCTGGTCTGATGATGCTGCCACAGCGTGTAGTTGGTCTGGTTCCTCTGCACCTTGGTGGTTGCGCTGCTCTCTCCTCAGCTGGCCCGTGCGCACTGCTCCTGTGGCCAGGGTCTTCTTCCTGCAAAGCTGCGTTACATTGTTTTGATTTATTGTATGGCTGTGTTACATTTATTTCATGTCAATAATTATTAAAAAGTTTAAATGACAAATCCCTATGTATGTGAACTAGATCTGTAAGTGTACCTTGGGGTTGGACAGCTGTATCGGGTTGGGTGCCGATTTCCAAGCCTCCAAATCCTTCAGTGCTTTCAGTGGATGCAGCAATGTCCTCTGCTGGCGTCAGGTCCTGAGTAGAGGCAGATCCACCTCCAGTTGTACTGCATGTCCGTTTGTTGCCAGCAAGCTTGGACTTCCCCCGTCTTGTTCCCCCGTTGTAGCGCTTGTGGCACTGGTGCAATGTCCTGGGGATGCCAGCTGTGGAAACAATTGTGGCAATCCGCCATAGAACAAGCGTGCCTGCTCTTAAAGGGTATGTGAGATGATGCTCTGATTGGTTTATTGCACATTACGCCCAAACCACACCTAGCTACTTCAGACCAACCCATTTTAGATTTGCGTCGGGCGCAAGAGTCATTTATCCCACCGGTATAATAGCAACAACGCCCGAGATCCGCCCACAAAGCTACTTGCGTTTCATGTTTGATACTTGCGTTTCAGATCGTTAAAATAGGGCCCCTAAAGTTAAAAAGAGAGTGGGTGGGCCAAATCTACTATTCGTCTTTCACAAGTAAGTGTAGCCCTCCTAGTTCACAAATCTCTGCTTCTGACAGGGGTGGAAGTTAGGGCTGACACATCAGACAGATATGTAATGATTAAAGGGACATTCTTTCGGGAAGCCGTCTCCTATTTAAATGTGTGTACAAGAGTCCATAGCAACAAAGATATAAACAACTTATTTCTTGATTTCTATGAACACTTATACAATTCTGAATCAGATCACAGTTCTGGGCAGTTGATGCATAATTTCTTTTCATCTGTCAAACTCCATCAAGCCTCTGAGACTCAGAAAGAGAGGCTGAATAGGCCTGTTCCCCGTGAAGAAGTGATAGAGGCTATCAGTGACTTACAAAATAACAAGGCCCCAGGACCTGATGGGCTGACCCCTGAATTTTATAAAGCTTTTGGAGATCTGTTGGTTGATCCTCTTCTTAATATGCTATCCCATTCCTTTGATTGTGGGGCTCTCCCTGACACTATGATGGATGCAAACATTTCCCTAATTTTAAAGAGAGGCAAACCTGCAGATGAATGAGCCTCCTACAGACTAATTGCCCTGCTGGACGTAGAACAGAAATTATTGGCTAAAATTCTGGCTAAGAGGCTTGAGGGTGTCCTTCCAGATTTAATTTCAGTGGACCAAACTGGGTTTATATTGGGTCGTAACTCGCGCAATAATGTAAGGAGACTATTTAACCTCATACAGTATGGTTCAACGCCAGAGGCCAAATCTCTCATCATCTCCCTTGACGCAGGGAAGGCCTTTGACAGGTTTGAGTGGCCCTACCTGCTGGGTGTTCTTTCAAAATGTAACCTTGATGACAACGTTATTAAGTGGATATTTCTTCTATATGCTGCCCCTCGCACCTCTGTTATTACAAGAGGCCTGAGGTCTTCCCCGTTCTCAGTAAGACGGGGCACTATTCAGGGTTGTCCGGTCTCGCTGCTTTTATTCGCCCTTGTGATGGAGCCCCTAGCAGAGGCCATTAGATCTGATCCTTTGGTGACAGGCATTGATGGGCCCCACGTGTCATAAAATCTCACTCTACTGTGATGATGTCCTCCTCTATCTAAGCAGTCCTGAATCTTCTATCACACGGGTTGTTGACATAATTAATTTCTTTGGTCGATTTTCAGGTTACAAAATGAATTACTCTAAATCTGAAGTTATGCCCCTCACTCATGTATCTTGGTCTCCGCAATGCTCTGCCCCTCTCCGCTGGTTCCCATCTGGTTTTGTCTACCTGGGCATACACATTACTCCCTTACTCTCAGGCCTCTTCAAAGCCAATTTTGTACCTGCAATTCATAAGATTAAGGAAGACCTGGCCCGATGGACATCTTTGCCACTGTCTCGCTTAGGTAGGGTGAATCTTATCAGAATGACTATACTCCCCGGTTACTGTATCCTTTCCAAATGATCCCAGCTCTGTTGACAAGAAAATCACTTTCTGTTATAAACAGCTCTTTGACTTCCTTTTTTTGGAAGAACAAGCAAGCCAGGTTGAAACTAACTACACTACAGCGCCCCCTCGAGGAAGGGGGCTTGACAGTACCGGATTTTAGACGCTATCAGTTAGCATCTCTTTGCGCCAATATTTGGCACTGGTTTGACAAGGGTGCTGAATCCACCTGGCATAGTTTAGAGGCTGCCCCAGTGGCCCATATTCCTTTGCGTCATATATTATATGCATTTAAGGGGTGGGCTTGCCTTAATTTAAAGGGCAATTTTATTTTACAATATACTTTAAAAGTCTGGAGGATGATAAGAAAGTTAGAAAACCAAGATGTTTATTTGAAACTAGATTTTCCTCCTGGTCTGGTCAGCCTTCTCAATGTGGTTTAGTAGGGGTATAAAGACTGTGGGTGACTGGCTGACAGAGGGCACTGTGTTGTCTTTTGATCAGCTCAGAGAGAAGTACAATCTTCCACAGAATAACTTTTTTAGGTATTTGCAAATAGGCAGTTTCATTCTTTCTAATACTAAGTTGTATCCTAATGGGGTTTCCATCTCAGTTATGGAGAAGGCTGTTCAGAAGCCTGACTCCAGGAAACTTATTAGCAGATTTTACAAGGCCTTGTCAATTTCAACCAGTGACTGTACGGTTTATGTCAGATCTCTCTGGGAAGTGGATTTTGGGGAGACTATCTTGGACGATGTGTGGGATGGGGTTTGGTCAAGCCCCGCAGGTTGCTTATTTACCAACAAAGTCAGGGAGATGCAATTTAGGGTCATACACAGGCTCCAAATCACACCAGTGAAATGCAATAAGCTTAACCCATTGCTCTAGAAATTTTGTAATAAATGTAAGATTTCTGAAGGTACATATTTCCACTGTATATTTGCCCTTTTATTAATTACTTCTGGGTCAAAATATGTAAGGAAATTGTTATATTCAAGAAAAAACTAACTTACTCCCGACAGCTGTATTCTGGGATTAAATCCTAAAGCATTGGATCTCGGCTCCTCCAAACTAAAGCTGCTGCAGGTGCTTCTCTTTAACGCAAGGAAATGCATTCTTCTGTGGATCTCGGACTCTGTTCCCACGATTTCACAATGGACTCGGAGTGTGTTCAAACTTCTCCCATTAGAAGCTATTAGCTTCTGGCTCAGAGACATGCCTTTTCGCTTTTTCGAAATCTGGGACCCCTTCTTGGACTATATTGGGGAGGATGGTGCACGGACTCTTTGGAGTGGCCTGTATGGTTTAGCATGGTCTGAGATCTCAAAGTACATTTCCAGATAAAACACAATGGCTCAAGTAACCCATTTTGACTGATTACATTGAGTATGCCTCAACTGTGTAAACCTTCTGTGTTTTTGTTGTCGTCTTAGTCGTTTTTTAAGTGGGGTGGGCTAAAAGGAAGGCTGTATTCTTTACTCCGTGGCTGTCTTACTTTATGTTGTATGTGCCCCTTGGAAATTCAATAAAGATATGTTTAAAAAAAAAAAAAAAAAGGTAGTTCCAGAATTCCTTGATGAATGTTAAATTACAGCAGATATTGTCCATCCTTGGTTCAAATAAGGTAATTTAATTTAAATTCAAGTTGATTTATAGTGCCATAAGCTCTCAGGTCCAGATAGAGTAGGTCTAGACCACACTTACAGAGACCCAACAATTCCCCTAAGAGCATGCATTTAGACCAGTTATTTTGATTAATAGGAGTAGCCTACTTCAGTCATTTAGGACTTCCATAAAGTTGGAGGAGTCAAAAGAGGCAGCAGAGGGCAACATTTTTTGTCTTTTAGTCCCTAGTATGAGTCAAGCTCCAAAGACAATGGCCCTCATTTACGAAACAAACGTACGACAGAAAACGAGCACAAAACCGGTGTCGGGTCATTTCCACGCAAAGCTCGGCATTTATCAATATGGACGCGAATGGAGGCTACGATCAAATCTCACGTCAAGTTTAAACTCGTGTACGCAAGTTTTGGAGTCAGTGTGGACTTGCGGTGCAGCATATAATTAGTTTAACAGGAGAAGTAGAAGTCATCAGTTGATCACTTATCAGCAATGGCAGATCTGGCTCTTTTAGAAGACCTAAGCACCAGTACAACAGTGCACACGTACGCACACTGGCCACGGTGGAGCGCTCCATCGGATTGATTAAGGGCGTCAGCAGACTTTTTTTTGCAGAAAGTCTGCAACATAGTTTTAGGGGTTTTGGGATTCTGTACAACATCTTGCAGGAAAACAGAGTGCTATAAATGTAGTGATGGAGCCAGATGACCCGATGCCCAGAGAGAAGTGTCAAGCACATATATAGTACATCCTATAGTGGGGCTATACGATGAGACAGGATATTATTCCTCGCTTTTAAAAGGTATAGTGTTATGTTTGGCAATGATATTCAATACAGGAAACATGACGATGCGCAACATTTTTATTCATTCTTCAGGTTTTTGTTTCTCTTTTAAAGTGTCGTTAATGGCCACAAGTGAAAGATTTATTTCTGCCATTGACAGAGTTATTTCGGCTTGTTTTTCCAGCCCCTCTGCTGTCAGGAGACAGGGTCGGGGTGGTGGTCCAGCACTGGGGGGCGGAGGACACGCGCTCTCCCTCACAGCTGTTGCCTGGCTCTGACTCATGAAAAAAACATGAGTAAAATAAAAGACACTGCATAAACTCCGCTACTGTGTGTTTATTTAAATATAGTGTTGAGATATTTCTATTATTTTAGACATATTATCCAAGATATAGTATAAGTGTCTCATGTGCCTATCTGTGTGTGAGTTAATGTGCTGTTGGAAAGGTTTGGGTGCAATTTAATGAGGTGAGATAGCCTGTAGGAATGTGCTGTGTTTAGGCCTCGGTCAAGAGGTCACGGAGAAGGGAAGAGGAAGAATGAGACATGAGTGGTATGTCTTATCTCTAGCTGGAGTCAAACAGATGTCCAGCCTGACTGGGGGGACAGCCCATGGAGGATAAATAGACTTGTGACTTTTGAATATTCGCTCATTACTTTGGAGACATGGGGAGGTCTCGGTGGTGGGCCAGCATGTGTATTTGTATATTTTAAAATACTGTTACTAAAGAAGTGTTAATTGTATTCTATTGTCTCAGTGATTTATTTCAGCCCACTGGTTAAGTGATCATCAAAAGAACACTTAAGAGGGATAGTTTAGAGTGTAAGGCAATTGGAATCAGAATCTGGGGCCTAAGTGCCTGAGGTTTCAGATCCTTAATTTATCCTTCAATAGGTACACCTACATGTAGGCACAAGAGATTGCAATATAAGCCTATATATTACGATTAGGACTATAGCATACATATGTCAAGGATGTATAAATTAAATAAACTTCAGCTGGACTCCAATTTACTATGGCAACACTGTTGACTGCACCAGTGATCTCTTTCCATTCCACATTCTTTCTACAGCCTTTAATAACAGTTTCAGGCTACAGTACACATGTTAGTGCAAATGAACCTGAGATATCAGGGTTTCAGTCTCCACCTCTGAAAAGAGCCGCTTCTCAGCCGGATTACGTCTCGCCATGTCGTAAATTGTAGGGGCGAGGCCTCAAAACACAGAATATATTGGGGCGTGATATTTAAATTACAATCGTTTCCAGCCGCTGCATTTATCAATGTACGACCATTCTACGCTCTGATTGGTGTGATACAAACGTGTCGTAAGATGATTTCTGCGCTCATATCTGCGCTGGTTTCTACATTAGGTTGATAAATGAGGCCCAATGTGTCTTACATTTCCCATAATGCTGATAAAACTTCCCGCCCTGGTTATTAGCCACTTTATCAAACCAGTCCAGTCACCCTGTTTGTGGCATAATGCAGACTGTGTAAAAACATGTCTGCTTTCGAGACAATGGATTCCATCTATCTATCTCTTATATGTTTCTAGTCTCCAAGACCAAGCCACGATAACCCTGGTGCCATCACAATGATTGATATGCATTTCATTGCTCACCTATGTTAATGAGAGTTTGGTGAGACTGAGAGAATAAAAACATCTTTGTGTGGAGCGCAGAGTGGAAAGCTGCTCCTTCACAATGAAAAGAGATGTCCCCTGGATGCAGAAATCATTTTATTTGGTTCCCTGCATTCTCTGTTGTGTCAGCCATTTTCAAAAGGATGTAGATGCATTTAAGCCCTTTTGGTCCCAAATAGTTCAGTGTGTTCAGTGGTAGGTCTTTTGGTTTTACATTAATAACTCTGGATTGGTTAAAAAATGCAATTTAAGCCCCTCTGGTTCTCACCCATTCTTCATTTAGTTCCATTTTATAAGTGTTCCTTAATTTTTTTGGGTGTCATGTTGCATTGTGCTCCACACTTTCTTTATTCTTAAACACTTAGATATTACCAGTAAATGTATTTAGACTACTTGGTGCATGATGTGGAAGGTTCTCCCCCTTGGACATGCAAAAGGCTTTTAAGTGATAATAATTATGAAATTATGAAAACTACACCATACAAAAATATTTTAAAAAGCACCTTAAATTCACAAACAAACGTTTATATATTTTAATTTTATTTATTATATTTATTTAAATGATATTTTATTTCATCATGTATAAATATATTTTTCCTTAAAAAATGTAGTTACAGATCATGGTTAGTTTACAATAACCTGCATGTTCTCATCTTAAATTATCATATATATTAACATTATTTCATTATGAATCTAGGAATTTCTATTTGAAAATGATTGTATTTGGTTTGCAGTAAACCGTCTGGCTCATGATCCAGTTAACTGTCAATATGCTGCACTTTTGCGGGTTTGGGCTTTAGGACTTGTTGCAACAACAATACCAGTTGGATTTTAAACCAATTTTAGAGAACCAAAAAATCCAGACTCATGCCAAATCGTCAACATTGTAATCTGAATAACTGGGTTATCCATGATGAATAAAGAGGCCCTTAGAAGAGAAATCCTGTTTGATTTGTAGCTCACTGTTGAGAGAAGTAGGTGTCAGCAGGAACAATAGTATGACAGGATGGAAACATATACTCTGCTGCTGTTTGAAGACAGGTCTATTCCTGAAAGCAACAACCCCATAGGCCTAGCCCTGAACTCTGAGTTAATGAACAATGAGATGGGGAAACTCCAAGTTTTCAGTTCCATTACAGCTGATCAGTCAGTTCAATCAACTCTGTATGTTCAGTTTGAGTAAAACATGTGCGTGGTGAACGAAAAAGCCATAATCAATGGAGCACCATGGCAACAGGTGAATACAGTAAAGGGCAGAGCCTTCATTTTAATCCAATGTACATAGAGATATTTATGCATTTGTATACCAGAATTACATTTCCGTAATGGATGATAAAGTGTTGGAATCGGACAGTATATCAGGCTGTAGCCTACATTATATTTTTTAAATTTATATGCACGGTTACCTCCCTTTCCGTTTCCCTCATTTTAGGGTGTACAAACTCAAAGTTTGCACTTAACCTGCTTGCTGAATTACACCCCAGGGCCCTGTTCTTCTCATTCAGACTACTGTGCTGTAATCCTGATATCCTATCCTGTAATCTTGTTGTTTTCTCATCCAGCTAATTTGGTTCTTTGGAAGCAGTTTGAGGTATAATTTATTCATTTTATTCATCGTGGATGAATCTAAGGGCATGTTCAATCTCAAGTTAACTGTTCACACAACACAGTAAGGTGAGCTATATAAATTAGCTGGATACATGGTTAAACTTGCTCTTAGCAGTGTATCGCCGTTTCAAAACTTGCCATTTTGAGCGTGTAGCCTGCTAGCTCGAAGATTGTTGTTGTATCCCAATGCGAACTGATTTTGATCGTTGATGGACATCGAGTAATTAACCTGAACGCGTACTCCGTTGATCCAGACTATGTCCAATTGTCGATAAGCTGTACTTTTGCAGGTTTTGATCTTAATGACTTGTTGCTATGACAACAGTTCCAGATATGAAATAAGGCAGCTTTGAAGAACCAAATAATCCAAACTCATGTCAAATCGTCAACATTGTCATCTTGGTAATTTTGTTATCCACGTAAGGTCCGGTGGAACGCTCTGTGTCGTGAGGCACTTCTGAACACTGTAACCAAATAACTGAGTGTATTTTAAAGAACAACTCTAAAGTGGTGTTTTTATCTTGAGAAAACAAAAATAAACACATCTTCTGTCATTACAGTATATATATATATATATATATATATATATATATATATATATATATATATTAGGGCTGTCAGCGTTAATCGCGATGCGATTAAGGGCCGACGCGATGCGATTAATTTTTTTTTAATCGCATGCCGCCATTTATTCATTTATTTTACACTTCACTGGGCTTGGCGTGGTGCCTACCAGGCTACTATTTTGACTCTTTGCAGCACCGTTACTTATCATCAAGCTGCCACTTCCTCCTAACACATCCTGCTGCTGCAGGCTGCAGGCATGATGGAGAAAGACAGCAGCAATGAGATCCTGAATGGAGCTTTTTATTTTCCAAAACTCCCGGACGGCTCGTAGACAAGTCTAAACCATATGCACGTTGTGTAAAGCCGAAATAAAATATCACTGAAGCACATCAAGCTTGAGCTACCACCTACGAGCTAAGCATAGTAGTACAGTTAACGTGGTGCTACCCACTAGCATGCTACCCACTCAGGCAAAGCAGTATTTTGGAGAGTGTTACTTGCCGACCTGTGGATGAAACCAAATCCCATAAATGACTACAGCTCTTGCGAAACGGGTGGCAACTAACTGCAGACCTGTCAGCATCGTAGAGGACTCGGGTCTTAAAGACGTACTACGGTTGGCATGTTCTGACCCGTCTCATGGCCGTCGAGGGAGACAGCAGCCTCACACAGCCTGTACGACACGGAGAAAGCAGCCACACTGGAAAAGCTGCAAAGTGCTGCAAACACTGTCTCATTAACCGGTGATCACTGGACGTCAGTGAGGAATCTACATTATTTAGGAGTTACTAAACACTAGATTGACTCTAGTAAGGATAGGGATTTTTAGTTTTTTAGTTAGGTACTTGGAGGAATTGTGCAATAATGACAGATTCACACATTTTTCTTTTGTTTACAGTAAATAAATAATTACAAATCTTAAAATCAAGTTCATAAAGTCACTTTCTTTGCATTCATTTGATTCCCAATCAAGATACGCTGGTAAAAAATGGCTTTTGATTGTTAATATGTACTTAAAAACTGTTCTGAAATGCAAAATAATAGAATTTTAATCATGTGATAAAATATGCGATTAATCGCGATTAACTATAGAACTTCAGCGATTAATCGCGATTAAAATTTTTTATCATTTGACAGCCCTAATATATATATATTACAGTCATAATAATAATGAAATTCTGAGCAAATTAACAATACCAAAAAAAAATGTTTTCCTCTCTTGACCATTTTCTTCATGTAGGTGTCATGTACAATACAAAGTATACACATACAGCCTCATGATCAGTTATATTATTCATAACTGTTGTATGATAGATCCACAAATAGTGTGTAGCATGCCAGTACAAAATGAGTGTACAGTAGTGTGGATTTGAAAGCATGGTTGTGAATGGTGCCACCACTCCCTTTTTATGGCCTTTATCTGGGTTACATCGGACTGAGTAATGATGAATCTTTAATAGAGCACTTGATAAATTGTACACAGATAAAGCATTTGTGTGATGCTTTCCTCATATGACGCTGGTTGGCTTAGGGCAGGTCATCCACTTGGCCTTACAATACACTAACACATTAAGGGTTCTGTTGCTTTAGAAACAATTCTTTTCTTTTTTTAATGTAATCAGGCTGTTAAAATTGTATTTTTAATTTTTGCGAAGGATTTATCCAAAATTTTAAAAAAAGAATACATTTTTAAATGTTTGTTAGAACAAAATTCAATGAAGAGTAAGCGATTATTTGAACAAACTGTCGTTAGGAATTACAGCTGCAGATGGAACTTAATACAGTAATAAGACCTGTCTGATGGACTGCTCGATCACTTACTTCTGGAACAGGGCTGCACGGCTTTTGGACCAAAATCAAATCATCTACACAATCATACACAATACAACATGTAGTGAAATGATGTTGTACCTCCAGAAATCAAAACATAAAACAATACAATGGATACTATACAACATATATGTTGTATAGTATCCATTGTATCCATTGTATATCCATGTATTTTAGTATTTTTTTTTATTTTTTTTATCAAACATTGTCAGATTTACAGGTTCAAATGAAGGTACAACAATCCATCATACAATACAAAGCAGGAATGCACATACATAGACATACAGTTAGACAATAAAGATCTATACCCATACAGCCCTACTGTTATTGTACGCAGACAACCAGACTCCAAGTAAGTTGTAAATGGACCCCAGACTTTATAAAACTGAAACGGTTCCTCTCTCAGATAGAAGCTAAGGGCATCTGGGGGGCATAAACGCCAATACACTGCATATCCATTGGGCAACGCTAGGGGGTTCCTCTGACACCCACTTCAATAAAATACATCTTCTAGCACAAAAGAGCAGGATTCTAAGAAGTTTTAGCTGATTAGAAGGAATATCTGGAGGAAGGTATATACCAAGAATACAGAAAAAGGGAGAAATGTTCAGTGCCTGTCCTATTATGTCATTAATTTATTTACATAATGTATTTTTAATTAGAAACAATTAAGTGTAAGTCACATGTTCAGGACTGGATTGGCCTGAGAGAAGAAACTCCTCTTGATCCTGTTTCAGGATGTTGTAGCGCCTCCCTGACCACAGCAGAGAGAAGAGTTTGTTGTTGTGGTGATGGATCCTTTTAGTCCTCGTCCTGCACCTCCTGGTGTAAATGTCTGAGAGTTGACATCAGATGGTGCATGCAGCTACACACTGCACTGCTAAGTTTATAGTAAAGCTACAGCATTACTGCTAAATTCATACTTACCGTCACACACATTCTCTTTCTTTCTCGGTCTCTCTCACACACACACACACACACACACACACACACACACACACACACACACACACACGCATGTTGGCTGCAAACCAAGATACCTCTGATTAATTTCTGTGACATACTGTATATTGCAAAGTAACACAATCCATGCAATAAAGAAGTGCCCTTTTCTTCTTTTTGTTATGTTGGAATCTTGTTGTCAGTGTTCTGGAACAAAAGTAAATGTATTTGTATTTGTGTTTTGGTTGCATATTGGTTGCACTGTTGTGCTGAGCTGCATGTTGGTAACAAGATTCTGACAAGCAGGCACTATTCTGGCCATGTGGCATGCAAATATCTGATAATATCCACAGAATATCCACACTTATCTAGTGCATATTTGCAGACTTGGTTTAGGGATTTGGTACATGAGTTTCAGGTTTCGGTGATTGTGTTTCAAGTTCCAATTTTGGTGTGTAAACAATTGGGAATAACTGTAAACCTCAAATCTTATTTAGGCCGGATATCCGTTGCCTTGGACCTCCTTTGTGATGGCATTTTAAACTCCGGTGGATTTGTGAGGACTCTGGTTAACTGGTCCTCAGATCTCTGCAGGGTAAATCCAGACAGCTAGCTAGACTATCTGTCCAATCGGAGTTTTCTGTTGCAAGAATGTACACGTTCCACCAAAACAAGTTCCTTCCCGAGGCTATTTTGCAGCGGCACCGTGGCTCCGCAAGTGGCAAGACGATTTTGATTGGTTTAAAGAAATGCCAATAAACCAGAGCACGTTTTTCTCCCATCCAGGAATGCTGTGTGGACTAGTCAGAAGGTCTAGCAAAGCAAGACTAGTCTTTCCCCCGCCAGGCCAAAACAAAAAATCCTTTTTTTAATGCCAAAAAAAAGGCTAAATATCCATTTTCGTTTTTGTTTACCATATATTCATTATGCAGCAGCGCACAGCCATTTGTCAAGGAACATGCAAGTGTATGTGGTTAGTTCATGTCTGTAATAACAGCAGGGCAGTCAAGTGTCTGTTGTCTTACTGTAACTGCTAAAGTCAGTTGAACAGGTGAAGTGAAGATTACGATGTCGGTACTATTTACTTACACACGCGATAATGAACAACATGCTACCGTGCTGACAGATTTGGTGTTTTTAGCTGAGCTAGACCAGAGAATATTCTGCTCTCATTGTTCTGTGAAGTTTGCTGGAAGTGTAGTGTAAAGTAAGCCTGGGTGCATTTTATTTTCATATACAGATGTTGCTAAAGACAGAAGGTGTGTGTGTGTGTGTGTGTGTGTGTGTGTGTGTGTGTGTGTGTGTGTGTGTGTGTGTGTGTGGTTTTGATACCTACACGTGGCCACATTTGTATTGTATTTGGTTACACCCTGCATTGTGTTTGTTGTCTTTTCACAGTGCCTTTGTGTTGCCTACTGTTCTGCTGACAAAAGCAGCCATTAATCTTCCTACTAACAACTGTAAGTAAATGCTGCTTCTCAAACATAGAAGAATGAGTGGAGTTAATCATGCATAACTCAGTATTTTATCATTGTGATTTATGCACTAATAAGCAACTGTACTATTAAAAGAGTTGCGTGCAAAGTTGTTACTAGTGTAACCTGCCCAGTACTGCCACAATGTCATTAACAATAGGTGCAATTAGACAGTGAGTTTCCTAGCAGGTATGTGTTGTAACGTCACAGATCCCTGTACAACCCTGTGAAATGCATCACCATCAAATATTTACATTCTTCAAAGCAGGATGCACCTTTTCACTCCACCTACAACTTTTTTTGTCAAAGGATTTGGTAAACACTGAAAGAATAACCAGGTTTAATACACTATGATGACTAATGAGAAGAACGTGTGTGTGTGTGTGTGTGTGTGTGTGTGTGTGTGTGTGTGTGTGTGTGTGTGTGTGTGTGTGTGTGTGTGTGTGTGTGTGTGTGTGTGTGTGTGTGTGTGTGTGTGTGTGTGTGCATCACACAAAATTCAAATGTCTCATCTCAGAGGACTACTTATTAAAGCAAACAGTCAGAAAGTATTAGAACTGTGACACAAAGTGAAATAAAGACTGTGAGGAAGACCCCCACTTTTGAGGATATTTACATAAACATACAGTATATGTAGTAGTCCTTCAAATGTAGCAAACTGAAAATAATGACAAATTAAACTCAAATAAAGTAATCTCATTTAATTTGCGACTGCAAAACATCTTTCACCCACAGATTCTTGGTATCTTCCCTGCTATGATACTCTGTCCGGTTTCCATCTTGGGCCTTTTTCTCCTCAGTCTGGTCTTCAACAGTGAAACATGATCAGTGGGATTGAGGTCGGTCAGGAGCATCAAGCTGATCCCTGTGATGGAGATCCTGCACCAGCTCCAGCTTTTTTACTGACCTAAAGGTGCCGGTGAAAGGCTGGTTCCAATCCAGCAAAGAAAGACAAGGCCAGGAAATATATCAACAGTGTTATGGCTACATTTGTTCATACCTTAAAATGTGTTTATGTATGTTAATTATGGATTTTAGTTAAATAACATCTGTAGCATACACACGGTTACCACCTTTTCTTCATCCTCTTTTCCCTCTACAGCCTCTCAGAGCCTATGTTGGGCGTAGCTATTACCACTATAAATCTGCTGTTTATGGAGCTGATGTGGGAATATTCACTGTTGTATAATTTTATACTTAATCTAATATATTTGCACTGCTTTTGGCTTTACTGACTGAAATGTTAGATTTCACATTCAAAGGACAAGCAAATCACACAATTCATATATAACATTAACGCTCCTTTTTCGACAAGGAATAGAAGTCTAGGTTAAGTAGAAAGTGAAAATACTCTCACGTTTCAGTCTGTTTCTGTTGAACTTTCTACATGAAGATTTGACTCAGCACCAGAGCCTGAGAAGCTATAATAGCCAGTAACACATCTGCGTATAGATCACTATATTTACGATTAACAGGCAACTGATAAATGACAGCTTTAAAGAATGTGCTTTAACTGGTAAAGTACATTTATTCTGATCCTTTTATATAACAAACAATTACCAATACACAAGCAGCAGTTTAACAAATAAAATTCAAATCTTGCTTTCATGAAAACATCAATTTCACAGGTTACAAATTAAAAGAAGTGTAACAGTAAGATAGTTATTATAATAGAACCTATGAATAACAACCTAGTGTCATAATTTGGCAAAATCGTAATAATTGAAATCAGAGTTGAATTATGAAGAATGAAGTAATGACTTCTAAAGTGTTCACTGCACAGATGAGAAGTCTTGTTAGGAGACCTGTCTTCTCATGTTGAGAAACTGGTCCAGCTGTCTGGAAACAATACAAACAGGTAAATGAATGAATAACTGATCATGAAAACTGTCGGTTTAACCCTGCCTGGACTGAAAAATACTTGGCGATGTGTTTCATTTGCAATGAGTGGATCACATTGAAAAACACCAGATGTTCCAGACAAGACATTCCCAAGGAGAGGGCTGCAAACGTGCAGAGTTTAAGTGCATCTTATAACATCAATAACCAACTCCAGCCCAACCAACAACATATTGCAACATCTAGGTTAACGTTATTATTTTCAAGTTACACACTGTAACTTTACACAGCTCGCCAAGTCTAGCGTGACATTAACGTTACATTGCCCATATCAAGTCAAAGATCATCTATGGGTATCACAGCGTAACTACTAGTAAAGCCGGAGGAGCTCCACGGCCAGCACGTTCCCAGATAACTAAACGTGGTGAACCTTTATTTCCCAACCTCACACAAACACCTTTTCTTCTAAAGTATTATCACGCTACATTTTAGCACTTGTCTATTAAGTTACATTTTAACTTCGGTGCATGTCGGTTTAACGTTACTAACTGTGGCTAACTTGGCTCCCAATCGCTGGGCGTCTTGATCCAAAGCTAATAAGCTAGTTAACATGCTAATAATGCTAACGTATAACATAACATAAAATAATATTTCACTCGCCGAAATAACTGGAGCGTAGACTTCTGACGGGGTGGATCGCTGACGTCTGTTAGCACAATTAAACATGCAGCAAGCCACATCATGCGTCAGATATCTTCATAAAACATTCTCCGAAAAGCACAAACACGGCCGGGGAGGTCAAGTGGAGCTTTAGGTGAGGATACTAGATGCCTACCAGAGCTGCAGCCATGTAAATTTCTATTGGCTGCAGTGCTTGAATGTGGTTATGGCCATGCCCAGTCAAACCCACCAATAGAAACTCTAATCTAAGCTATTTTTGACTCTAACTTTTTGACATGCAAACAAACCTTTTTCACTTGCAGGAAAAACCTTTTGGTTTAAAAGCAAAACTTTTTGATTCAAAAAGAAAACATTTTGTGATGAAAAAAAGACAAACTTGCATTTTGATTGCAGTAAGAAATATGCTTTTAAACCTTTTTTTTCTTGGGTTATAAAGAAACAAAAATAACTCCATATCACAGCAGAAGTTTTGAAGAGTTTTGCAACTGAACTGGCTCCACTTCTGTTACAGGTATATAGAGAGGCACTGGAGAAGGGCACACTGCCATCAACATTAGGCAGGCTTTGATAACTTTGGTTCCTAAAAAATCTAAGGACCCAGGAAACTGTAATTACCACCCAATTTCCCTAATGCAGTTAGACGTTAAGATTATTTCAGAAATGTTGTCAAACAGATTAAATAAGGTTATTACTTCTCTGATTCATCCTGATCAGGTGGGGTTTTTTTAGCGGGCGTAGCTCGTCAGATAATATGACGCGTCTCATTAATATTGTATGATCTGTAGTTGATAGACAATCCCTAATAGCTGCTATTTCCCTCAATGCCAAAAGGCGTTTGATATGGTTGAATGGGGCTATATGTTAAAAGTTTTGGAAATGTATGAGTTTGGCAGCATTTTTATAAAGTGGATTAAGGTGCTGTATAAACACCCAGAGGCTCAGGTTGATTTCTGAATATTTTGCTCTTGGAAGGTGAACAAGACAGGGCTCACCTCTTTCTCCTTTGTTGTTTTGTTTAGCCATAGAGCCTTTGGCAGCAGCCATAAGGGGGGAGACTAACTTCCCAGGTGTTATGGCAGGAGGTATAGTGCACAGACGTATGGTTTATGCAGACGATATATTACTTTTTGTGTCCAAACCTAGCAGATCAATACCCTGTCTAGTCGGGACTCTTTCTCGAAATTTTCAGGTAATAGGGTAAAATGGTCCAAGTCAGAAGCGTTACCTTTAACAGCTCATTGCCCCATAACAGCCTTCCAATCAGGTGCATTTCAGTGGCCAAAGCAAGGTAGCGATATCTGGGTATCTTATTCCCTCCCGTAGTTAAAGTTAATTTGGATCCATTATTTAATAAAAGCTCTCGTGATATTAATAGAGAGATGACTCTCAATAGCAGGGAAGGTTAATGTTATGAAAATGGTTTGTGTTCCCAAGCTGAATGACCTTATCCAATCTCATATAAATGGTTTGACAGGATAACAAAGACATTATATGGAATGGTAAAAATTCAATTTCAATTCAATTTTATTTATAGTATCAAATCATAACAAGAGTTATCTCAAGACACTTTACAGATAGAGTAGGTCTAGACCACAATATAATTTACAAATACCCAACTATTCCAATAATTCCCCCAAAAGCAAGCATTTAGTGCAACAGTGGTGAGGAAAAACGTCCTTTTAGGCAGAAACATGGAGTGGTGAGGAAAACATCCTTTGAGGGAGAAACCTCGGAAAGACCCAGGCTCTTGGTGGGCAGTTGTCTGACGGCTACATTTTAATAAATTACAAAGACCGATTGATAGAGAAAGTTTGGGAAACATGACATCAGAAACACACAACCCTAACAGTTCTTGCCCCATTATTGCCCTTACAAAGCCTGTCAAACTGTATGGTGAGGCAAAAATCTGATTATCTCTCACTTAAATGTCGTTTGGATCGAAGTGGCCCGGCTGTTTGAACTGGATCCATATCTAAATACTTCATCAAGTGTTTGGCGAAATCCAAAGTTAGGTATTGGTAGAACTTCCCTTTTTTGGAGGGATTGGTTGGAAAAGGGAATTGTCACTCTGGGGGATCTGTATCTCGGTGGCATATTGAAATCCTTTGAGGGTGTGGTACAGCAATTTGGAATCCCTAGGTCTACATTTTTTAGATATTTGCAACTTCACCATCTGTTAGTGGGGGTTTTGTGATCCAGTTCTTCTGCCCCAAAGGCACCAGAATGTTTAGATAAAGTATTGAAATATGGAAATGGTCATGAGGCTTCTGGGTATTATTCTATGCTTATGCAGAACCTGGGGGTGGAGCCTGGACAGCCCTCAAAAAGACATGGGGATGAGGAGTGGGACAGAATCTGTAGGAATATTAAAACTATGTCACGCAATGTCAGGGTGTGCCTCATGAAGTTCAACATTATGCATCGCTTCTATTGGACTCCCTCCAGATTGTTTAGAATTGGGCTGAAAGTGGCAGGGTTGGCTCAGTGGGTAGAGCAGGTGCACATATACTGAGAGGTTTATGCCTAAACGCAGAGGTCCAGGGTTCAAATCTGACCTGTGACAATTTCCGGTCGGTTCTAGGATCTGACCTTTGGGGGGGGCTCAGCTCCTAATAAGCAGTTGATAACAATTAAGCTAGGGTGGTCCGGGGGCATGCCCCCATAAGATTTTTTTTTTTTTAACCCTTAAATCATGACTTCTGGTGAGTTTTAGGGAAAGAAATAGACAGATTGAGACATGCAATTATGACAAACTATCAACAGATTCAAGGCATCTGCTGTAAAAAGATGGCAACTACAAAGCATGATTATTGCAGCACATACCTTGAACTGGTAAAATAAGCCTTAACATATTTTTAGACAGGATTATTCATGTTTTTTTCTGTTGTTAATTTCAACTTTTTCATTTACATTATTGATAGAAACGGATATGGTTATACAGCTAAATGATGAATAATCTAATGTAATAATGCCTCTGATTCAGATGCATTTTTCTTACAGTTTTTCACAATCGCTATAACAATTTTTTCAATACTTTTAACAACTTTCCTAAACTCTTAACGCACTAACACACCTACAACACACAATTGGCAAAACTGTTAATTTCATGCTCAAAATCACACATTGTAAACTAAACTCAAACACTGATTTTCGAAATACAATAATTCACTAACACAATACATTGTGTCTACCAAAACAATGCAAACATGTCTCAAAATCAAATATTTCTTGTAAAACACATGTTCTCTCCCAACAGGAACATTTAGTCCATCATAGCACAATGTCATACAAAACACTAACATCAGATGGAACTACAGAAACTGCATTATTTTATGTGTCAGGTCTGCCCTTATACAGTAATAATAGACAATAGTATATTGTAGTGATCATAGATTGTGTTTTGCATTGCAGTTTCTCTTGAAGCCTCTCTACATTTTTGTTTTGTTGGGTTTAGTAAATGCATTCATATATATATATCTATATATATATATATATATATATATATAAATATAAAAATAAAATAATCTTTACAGTAAAAAAAAGAAAGAAAAAAAAATATATATATGTATCTATATATATATATATATATATAGATACATATATATATATTTGTTCTTTTTTTTACTGTAAAGATTATTTTGGGCTTTATTTGACAGGACAGCTAGTTGAGAAAGGGAAGAGAGAGAGGGGGAAGACATGCAGGAAGTCATCACAGGTCGGATTCAAACCCTGGACCTCTGCGTCGAGGCATAAACCTCCAAGTATATGTGCGCCTGCTCTACCCATAGACAGTATATAAACTGGACCACCAGATCCCGTGTCTCTGGACGGAGACCAGTGAAGTCACTTCTCTGGTGATGGCTGAGCGTTACTGAGCAGCCTCCAACTGAGCTTGAAGACGTAGATGTGACGTGAGCAACCTGTCTGAAAGTTGGAAGTCTTCTGGTAGCTGTGCCAAGAGAAATCTCAATCATTCCCAATGTAGCAGAGACGGAGAGCGTAGGTATATGTAAGGAGATAACATAGACACAGGCTAATTATTGATCACTAAAATGATAGTTAACATTAGTAATTACACTTAAACAGCTGATGGAAGTCCAAACTGCCTGAGAGCTTCTCCTGTACTATACGGTAACTCCTCTACTATGAGACAGGAAGTCTCGTGGTTATGACCCAACCGTTAGCCTATTGTTATAAAAACGTCTGCTACGGAGCCATAACGTGAGCTACAAGGTAATGGAGCCTTTTATACATTGTCGTGTTTCTTTAGAAATAAACAACGGACAAATAGAGTCTTTAAACGCTTCAGATGTAAAGGTATTCTCTGTCAAAGTGACGTCAAGATGAATGGGAGTCAATGGGACGCTAACGGGAGGTGATGGCTTGGTAGCATCAAAATGGTGCCATAGGAGGTTGGAGCTCTGAAGCGAAGCTTACCCCCTTGGGAGAAACTTACCCCCTTGGCTCTACCCAATGACCCAACCCGGCCACCATTTTGTTTCTTTTGCTGCAGAGATTCAATACAAAAAAAATGACTTACATCTCAGAGTAGCTTTACAGAATGTGCAGTTTATGAAAAAAAGGAGACAGAGAAAGAATTGTCCTGGTTCTCCTATTCCTCTCCCTTGTGAAGGCATTTTTCTTATTTTCTGTGTTCATCTACAGTATATTGTTCTAATAGGTCCTCTTTTACTGTCCTTCCATATGATCATGTGATTGAAAGAACCTCAACACCTGCGTGTGTTTCCTACCAGGGAATCAGCTGTGATTGATCTATTTGCATAACTTCAATCAGCTGTTTCTGTATAAAATCCAGGGGATATATTTGTGTTTCAGTTGACAATATGATCAGCTGTTCACTGTGACGTCAGCCTATAAGTTAGGTTTAGAACATGATATCTGTTCTGACTTACAGAGTGAAAGCATTTGCATATTGGTCAGTAAAGATCCATTGTTTGGTCTTGGTGGAGCTTGTGTGTAAAAGAAGCTCAAGCATTTTAAATGTGTGTTAACTGTATGTATTTAGTGTCAAAGCAAGAAGAAATGTGTTAAATGTATAGTCTACACAGACAGATGTTGTGCTGTGTTAAGAGTTTAGGAAACAACAAAAAACAAACAAAAAGTGTCATAGCGATCGTAAAAAACTGTAAAAATGTACTTGTCCCTGAGAACAATGTGTTTTTATTTGTTGGTGTATTGTTTACTGACTGCTTGATAGTGTATATCATTTTGATCACTTTGGTTATGATTTGAGAGCAGCGTTTGATTTTGAACACAGGTCAAACTGTTTGGAGGTGAAAGTTTCATTCAGGAGTCCGAGGTTTTGTAAATAGTGCTGAAGATGAGGTTTTGTGTTTAATGTTTTCAGAAAATGGAGCAATTTTCAAAAATTGTGTTTAACAATTGATAAAAACTGTAACATTCATCAAACATTTGAAATGCTGGCAGATATAGTAACAATTCAGGCATTCATATTTATTTCCTGTGTTCATTTATTGTGTGAATTAATGTTCCTAAAATTGTGCAGGGAAATTCATTAAAGAAAACACCAGATCAGTTATTCATCATTGGCTTGTAGAGAAAAATTGCTATGCAAAAAAACAATGTTGACATTATCTATCTTAGTATTTACAATATTTATATTATACGTATATGTGTCAACATCCTGTAAAAAACTGAAATATGGCAAAAATAAAACAATAAATAAAAAACCATAAATAACTAAATAATTGTTAATCCATGATGTTTTTCACTGTTGATGGAGTTCATGTTTCTTTACTCTGCCTCTGCTCACTGCAGTCTGCATGGAGGGACAAACACAAATCAGATTCAGTAGGAGTAATAACACTGATACATTTTCAGAGCTGGAGTAGGTCCATAATCACAGAGAAAAGGAGATATGTAAAGCTGGTCATAAATCCAAAACATCACCTATCTTGCTCTTGAGTTCGCTGTCAAAATAGCAGGATCATTTTAATTCTTTTTGAGTGTAAAAGCTCTGGCAGTTTGGGCATCGAGCATGTGAATTACTTCTTCATAATGTTATTTTAATACCATGTAACTTGGCTCTATTTGGTACCAGTTTTGACATTCCAATTACAGGTTGAGAAAAATGCAATGAATGGGAGACTATGATTTTTTTTTACCTTTCAAATGAGAGCATGAGTAAAAGTTTGGGAACTGGCATTATTAACATGGTCAAACCAAAGAAAAGATGCTGTGTTTAATTCATAATTTATTTTGACAAATTGGCTATATTTGGTTACATTAATGGCACAAGTAAACGCGCAATGAATAAATGGTAGGTTTCTGTTGACATTGTGAACAGAAACCTATAAGCTTATCAGAAATCTTGCAGATTTGTATTGTTTGTTAAACTATGTGCTCTGAACCCATTGTTAATACATTTTCATTCATAGAAGGCATGCCTTTGTTTAATAAACTCGTACATTCATAGAAAAACACAAAGCCCATCCGCCTTGTCTTGTCAGACAGCACTTGGTGTACGTGTCAAACAAAAGTAATGATAAGTAAACTGTGATTAAGACCTATTGTTGAGAGATAGGGAGAGGTCAGAGTAAATTTACTCCCTCTGCATTTCAACACAGCATTAGATAACTATCAGTTTCAAAGCATGCTGTCCGAATTCAACTGTATGTATGTATGTATTTATTTATTAGTATGTTGCTGTAAATAAAAACGCCTGTATCACCAACATGTCAACTCCTCAGGAACTATTCTTGTGTTGCTCTTGGTGACAATGCATATTATGAAGATAATGCATTGGGTAGGAGAATTTCCTAAACCCATAAAAGAGAATGTTTCAACTTTTCAAAAACAGTTTTTAAAACAAATCATGAAATATGGAGATAGTGCATTTTCATAAACATGCATTTAACTCAAATCTGGCAATGTAAAACCCACCATTTTCAAGATATTTGGTTTTCATGTAATTCAATACAAGTCTAAAAATGAATGTTTTATTTTCATCTATATTTTATTTAATCAAAGCATCAAAGGACTTCGACAGGCAAAACCTTTTTTTTTTTTTTAAATCAAAGCTACCTTATTCAGTATAAAAGCATGTTGATAGCTCAAACAGTCTACCAAACCTAGCATAGCAGAACTAACTATAGAGCCTCGGAGCACAGGATTAGGATTCACATGGTAACATTAATCAAAAGTCCCATAATTCTAAACACATCACAATATAAATATACAGTATATATTACTTTTTTCATAAATCATATTTTTGTATTGTGCAGTCAACAGAATATCAAACTAGTGTTGTTTTGTAATTTTTAGAATGACTTTCATCTGTTTTTACACATGAACTCTTCCGTTTGAGGTTATCTTTAAAGTACTTGTGGACAGATCACAGCGTCATTAGAATCAAAAAGGTGTATCCCCATCACCTGGCTGAGCACCTATCAACATACTTGGATGAATGAAGTGGGCTACCTGTTGCTTGATGGCTCCCATTTATCCAGTGACTCTCAGGGATTTACATTATAGAACCCAGTCCTGTTCTTCTTAGGTGTGCCCCCCTGTTAAAACACATGAGAGGACCAAATGTGTTTAAATGCATGTAACTGTGTCATTTAATTTACAGAGTAATACAAATAATAAATAACACTGTGCAGCACTTACAACAATGACAGGTGCCGACCCCAGTTTCTGTGTCGCTGGAGGCTGAGGTGAGTACACAGGCAGAGGGTCCTGGGGTGGTTGTTTCTGTTCAGTGTAATATGGAGCCTCAGTAGTGTCCATTTGATCACTTTCTGTTTTCTTACAACACCATCGAACCAACTGAAATAACAGAGCATCAAAACAGAGTTCAAAGAGTAGAAAGTAGAGTGAACTTCAATATCAGGAAGCTATGTCCCAAATTCCAAATGACATGGTCTATAAAAGGTGTCTAAGGTCAAAAGAGTGATCCTATACCATCCTAAAATCCTGCACTAATTCTCACACAGACCAAAATGAAACCAGCACTCATTGGAATTTGGGGTATAAGGGCCACAAAGGCAAAAGACAGCTGCATTTCTGTCATATTTGGAGCAGCCATCAGAATTGGACAGCCTGGCTATAATGTATTCTGTCATGTAATGGAACATGCACTTTAAATGATGTATACTGTAAACACTTGTAAACAGAGTGATCCAAACGTGGCTGCCCATTTATTCCATTATATGCACATAAAAACATCTATCTAAAAACATCGTCTATCACTCCCTACTTCAGTTTAGAGCTTTTTCACTGAAAACAGCTGCCTGCCGCTACTGGAAACAACACTGATGAGAACTGTGGGACTGAACAAAACCAGTAAAGTTTGCTGTAAAACCAAAACAATGAGCCGAAAGAGTCCAAAAAGCTCTGTGGGCTCTGAACAACTTTTCACATTCAACATAATCACTTGTTCCATTGCTACATTAACATAAAAATATTGGCTAGTGCAGCTATAATTATGGCACTGCACCAGGATTCAAAATACTATGTATATATACATATGTTATATAAATATATATATATACAGTCAGGTCCATAAATATTGGGACATCGACACAATTCTAATCTTTTTGGCTCTATACACCACCACAATGGAGTTGAAATGAAACGAACAAGATGTGCTTTAACTGCAGACTTTCAGCTTTAATTTGAGGGTATTTACATCCAAATCAGGTGAACGGTGTAGGAATTACAACAGTTTGTATATGTGCCTCCCACTTTTTAAGGGACCAAAAGTAATGGGACAATTGGCTGCTCAGCTGTTCCATGGCCAGGTGTGTGTTATTCCCTCATTATCCCATTTACAAGGAGCAGATAAAAGGTCCAGAGTTCATTTCAAGTGTGCTATTTACATTTGGAATCTGTTGCTGTCAACTCTCAATATGAGATCCAAAGAGCTGTCACTATCAGTGATTCAAGCCATCATTAGGCTGAAAAATCTAAACAAACCCATCAGAGAGATAGCAAAAACATTAGGTGTGGCCAAATCAACTGTTTGGAACATTCTTAAAAAGAAAGAACGCACCGGTGAGCTCAGCAACACCAAAAGACCCGGAAGACCACGGAAAACAACTGTGGTGGATGACCGAAGAATACTTTCCCTGGTGAAGAAAACACCCTTCACAACAGTTGGCCAGATCAAGAACACTCTCCAGGAGGTAGGTGTGTGTGTGTCAAAGTCAACAATCAAGAGAAGACTTCACCAGAGTGAATACAGAGGGTTCACTACAAGATGTAAACCATTGGTGAGCCTCAAAAACAGGAAGGCCAGATTAGAGTTTGCCAAACAACATCTAAAAAAAGCCTTCACATTTCTGGAACAACATCCTATGGACAGATGAGACAAAGATCAACTTGTACCAGAGTGATGGGAAGAGAAGAGTATGGAGAAGGAAAGGAACTGCTCATGATCCAAAGCATACCACCTCATCAGTGAAGTATGGTGGTGGGAGTGTCATGGCGTGGGCATGTATGGCTGCCAATGGAACTGGTTCTCTTGTATTTATTGATGATGTGACTGCTGACAAAAGCAGCAGGATGAATTCTGAAGTGTTTCGGGCAATATTATCTGCTCATATTCAGCCAAATGCTTCAGAACTCATTGGACGGCGCTTCACAGTGCAGATGGACAATGACCCGAAGCATACGGCGAAAGCAACCAAAGAGTTTTTTAAGGGAAAGAAGTGGAATGTTATGCAATGGCCAAGTCAATCACCTGACCTGAATCCGATTGAGCATGCATTTCACTTGCTGAAGACAAAACTGAAGGGAAAATGCCCCAAGAACAAGCAGGAACTGAAGACAGTTGCAGAGGCCTGGCAGAGCATCACCAGGGATGAAACCCAGCGTCTGGTGATGTCTATGCCTTCCAGACTTCAGGCTGGAATTGAATGCAAAGGATTTGCAACCAAGTATTAAAAAGTGAAAGTTTGATTTATGATTGTTAATCTGTCCCATTACTTTTGGTCCCTTAAAAAGTGGGAGGCACATATACAAACTGTTGTAATTCCTACACCGTTCACCTGATTTGGATGTAAATACCCTCAAATTAAAGCTGAAAGTCTGCAGTTAAAGCACATCTTGTTTGTTTCATTTCAACTCCATTGTGGTGGTGTATAGAGGCAAAAAGATTAGAATTGTGTCGATGTCCCAATATTTATGGACCTGACTGTGTGTGTGTGTGTGTGTGTATATATATATATATATATTTTTATTTTGTTTTTGCAACAAAACAAAACATGCAAGAATTAAATTCCCTTCAATGCCATTGATATAGTGCCACTCGGCCAGCCATGCTAAAACACATTTATGAACTTCAATATCTGGAATGGAAAATAATCTTAAAATGAAATAGCAAAACATGGTGTCAACATAAATCACAGCGCTTTCAAACCGGAGAGCGGAGTTCACTTTGCGGTGAAAACAGAATACTTTCACCCAGGAAACGTTCGTTTGTTCCCCAGGAGTGTTTTACCACGATCTTTTCCCTAAACTTAACTAGTCTTCTGAAAGGACTGTCAGCTGGTGGTGCCTGTAGCCAGATTTTATGAGTATAAGATTGTCTATGTAAACCAGTTACTGTAACCTGTCATCTAGAGCCTAGCAACAAAAACTGTGAAATGAAGAAGTATATTGTGTTTCACCTGCTTGATAACTCACCATCATGATGAAGATAATTATGAGTAGCAACAAGATGACAGAACCTAATACTAAGAGGGCAATAGCCCATCCAGGTACCCATTCCCTGCTCCCATCGCTGCTGCTGCTGCTGCCACCTGATGTCAGGGGATCATTGGGCTTTCCAGTTGAAACAGTGTGAGAATCTGTGGGTTTTTCATGTGGATTCACAGTTGTAATGTTGTTCTCTGCTGGGTCTTGTGTGGGATTTTCTCTTCCATCTGTTGTGTAAATGTCACTATGGTTTCCATGATTTGTCTTGGTGGTTGAAACCAATACGTTATCGTCAGAAGAGGTGTTTGTTTTGCTTGAAGATGTTGTAGGATCTTGGATTTTAGTATGAGCAGATGTGAGTGTTGGAGTTGTGGGTGCAGTGGTAGTAGGTGTTGTTGTTGGCGTTGTTGTCGTAGTTGTAGGTGTAGGTGTTGTAGTTGTAGGTGTAGTAGTTGTAGGTGTGGTTGTTGTAGGTGTAGTAGGTGTAGGTGTTGTGGGTGTTGTAGTTGTAGGTATAGTAGTTGTAGGTGTGGTTGTTGTAGGTGTAGTAGTTGTAGGTGTTGTGGTAGTAGTTGTAGGTGTTGTGGTAGTAGTTGTAGATGTTGTGGTAGTAGTTGTTGTAGTAGTAGGGTTTGTGGTGGTGGTGGTAGTAGTTGTAGTAGTAGGGTTTGTGGTGGTGGTAGTACTTGTGGCTGCTGTAGCAGGGTTTCGTGGTGGTGGTGGCAGTAGCTGTAGATGTGTGGCAGTAGCTGCTGTAGTAGTAGGGTTTGTGGTGGTGGTAGTAGTCAGTAGTAGGGTTTGTGGTGGTGGTAGTAGTTGTAGTAGTAGGGTTTGTGGTGGTGGTGGTGGTAGTAGTTGTAGTAGTAGGGTTTGTGGTGGTGGTAGTAGTTGTTGTAGTAGTAGGGTTTGTGGTGGTGGTGGTGGTGGTAGTAGTTGTAGTAGTAGGGTTTGTGGTGGTGGTGGTGGTGGTAGTAGTTGTGGTTGTTGTAGTAGGGTTTGTGGTGGTAGTAGTTGTAGTAGTAGGGTTTGTGGTGGTGGTGGTAGTAGTTGTGGTTGTTGTAGTAGTCGCAGGCACTGGAATGAATTTGATTTTGTCACCTGAAGAAAAACAAGAAGGACTGATTCCATATGTAGAACACCACTTTAACACCCAGCATGTACATCACTAAAGAGGAACATGATATGAACAAAATTGGATCTTACGGGTTGTATAGTCCAGATTAAGTTGGAGAGTTTTGGGTTCGACCATGTTAGCATTTAGATGAAAGTATGCAAAGATAATGGTTGGATTGATAGAGCCGGTATTGAAGACTACAGTTGCATTTGCAATCACTGATCCAGAGCTGTGAAAGAAAGTTTTATTATAGAGCAGTAAAGAAGAAGTTATACAAAACTATATTCAGCATTTGTGATATAATATTCTGATCAGATAATTATTTCAACTCTTTTTGCAAATAACTACACCTACTGCCATTGTATATGCATAAGTAGTAGTTCTTCTAAAATAATGAAATACTAAGTATTGATGCTAGAATACTGGAATAGTGCAGCAACATTTACAACCTTCTGCTATTACACTTATGGTTTGGCTAGGAAGTGGAGTCTGTGCTGCCTGCCACTATTATCTGGCATAGCGTATACATCCAAATGTAGTCCTCCCTGATTAAGAGGTCAGTGATATTGATGATACCTGAACGTTATTGCCCGAACACCTCCATAGAAGGTATTTGTTGGACATGTATTATGGTCAGGGCAGTCATAGACGTTTTTTAACTGCAAGAGAAGAAACAAAAAACAAATACAGATCAACACCTTATACCTTAACTTCATAATACAGACACGATAGTACAGTGTAGTGACAACTGACAGCATGGACATTTATATAATTTTGAGCACATATACCTTCTGTACAAACTGCAGCTGGATTGCATCCAGACTATGTAAAACTCAAATCACAAAGTGGTCTTTGCCAATGTGTTGATAGCAACAGTATCTATACATGGAATGAAAGTCTGAATATATGGGATGACAATCTGAATATATTGAATGAAACTTGAGAATATTTAGAATTTAATCTGACATCATCAAGGCAATGGCGCCATCTTGTGTTTTCTATGTGATTAATCTGTACGGATGTTGCTGCAACAACTGGAGCATGTGTACTGACAAGAACTAGAAAAATAGATCATATTTCTCCAGTATTAGCTTCTCTTCATTGGCTTCCTATAAAATCCAGAATTTAATTTAAAATCCTTCTCCTGAATGCTCTTAATAGTCAGGAACCATCATATCTTAAAGAGCTCATAGTGCCCTATTACCCCACTAGAACACTGTGCTCCCAGAATGCAGAGTTACTTGTGGTTCCCAAAGTCTCTAAAAGTAGAATGGGAGCCATAGCCTTCAGTTTTAGTTCAGGAGACAGACAACATCTCCACATTTAAGAGTAAGCTTAAAACTTTCAAGCATTCAGGGATGGGAGAAAAACGTGCTCTGGTTTATTGTCCTTTCTTTAAACCAATCACAATCATCTTGGGTGGTGATCAGTACCGGAGAAAAGCCACGGTGCCGCTGCAAAATAGCCTAAGGAAGGAACTTGTTTTGGTGGAACATGTGTACGTTCAAAAGTAGTTTTAGTTGTGTAACAGAAAACTCAGATTGGAAGATAGTCTAGCTAGCTGTCTGGATTTACCCTGCAGAGATCTGAGGAGCAGGTAACCATAGTCCTCACAAATCCACTGAAGTTTAAAATGCCAACACAAAGGAAGACTTAGGCAACGGATACCCGGCCTAAATGAATGAACAGTGGAACGGAGCAATCCCGGAAGTGGAACGTCAAGGATATAGACTAAGTATAATAGACTAGAGACTAAAAATACTTGAATCAGACTATAAAATACCACTGTGTGCACATTTTCCATTATGGAATGACAACGTGTTTCAGATTGCAGTACTTGCCCTGGTGGTACTAAAGTGAATTTATCATCATCATCTATTGTTATTAATCTTACCAGGTCGCAGACTTCTTTATACATTGTCTGATATTCTTCAGATGTTGGGTTGAGCAGTGCAGCAGTGAAGACTCTGTTGGTAATCTCCATTGGCAAGGAAAAGGCTGTAGGGTTGGATGTCTCTTCACTGAGAATGTCATGCAGATGAAGAGACTGAAGAGCCAGAAGCCCTACAGGTTTAAATGTGACATATTATTTGTTAAATTGAGTGAGAAACATGTACCAGAATATCACTCACACATTGATGTTTCCAATCTGATTTGTCACTTCAAAGCCCTGGATATGGCCACAGCTTTGCACCCTCAAAAATGTGGAAATAAATCACACAGTATCAAGCAGTTTTACATAGAGTCAACCCGGAGTTATGGCCTTTGATCGGCCATTGAGAGAGTTAATTCATACCTGCATGTTAATTTTGCCACTAGGATTTTGGCATTTAAAACCTGTAGTATCTTGAGCATGATCAATGAATCACCGAAGATTCACATTTTAGAGAACCATACCATAATTACTGTAAGTAAATGTAAGTAAATGGGCTAAAATATGCAAAAACACCAGTTTCAAATAATCAGCAGAAAACATTCATTTTATTCTTTCAAGTAGTTATTAATGCATGAGTATTTCTTACCTGAAGTAGCCATGATCACTAAACACAGGGCATGGGTCCACAGCCATCTCAGTTGTACCATAGTGAATACAAGCCAGAAAACTTTAGTCCAATATCCACTATCCTCTGGTGAGCTGTGAGATGTTCTTACTTGATTACAAAAATGGTATTTTCGTCCTTTATGTCAAGGGTTTTATTCATTCAGGATAAGAATGGGCAGGGATTAGAGGCTGGTCCACAGATGAATGATGTCTCTTAACATGACTGATTCTATGATTCAGACGCAAAGGCAAATCTGCCACACCCTTAGAGTTTACTTTGGCTAGAAAATAGAGCTTTGATTAGTTTGTGTAGATATCTGTGTTCTGTGTGAACTTTTTATTACAATTGTTATCTAATCTTAATTTTACCTGAGAAAGAAGTTGTAGGAGCCTGTTGTATACGCCATTGTCGGGGTTGATTGTCAAACTAAAAGCCTTTTTTTTTTTTTTTATTAGTTTATTTGTCAGGGACAATGCAGCGCACATTATTACATACATAAGTATCATAGTCAAAGCCATAACAATATGTGTAGATGTGTTGCATAAAAGGTTTCTAGCCAATTGGCTAATTTGCAACACCAGTCCTTGGGAGAATGCTTCATTGTCCTCAGGTTGACTTGAGTTACACACACAGTTGTTATTGGTAGGTAACTGTACCTGTATATAGCTCTGTTGCTACTGGTACTCTGCTGCTATTACTACACATGAGAGTTTGTTGTAATAAAGACACTGTGTGATAGATAGATAGATCGATCGATAGATCGATCGATAGATAGATAGAGACTTAATTGTCATAGCAAAAAGAATTACAACTAAATTCAGGTGCACTTAAGTCTGGGGCCCTGTGGGCTTCGATCAATCATGACAATAAAGCTGCTGTGGGCCGTGCTGTTCCAACTGCTTTATTTTAACATTCAACTCTACTCTCATTTGGTTATTTTTCTTCTTTTTGCCGTGGCGTAACAAATGATAGGACCCCTGAGGTAAACTTTTGGAGTCTCAAAGTATAACTGGTGACATGTCTGAGTGTGTGTTGACATCAACATGATGTCAACACACACAGAGTTAAGCATGTGCACCACCACTATAAAAAGGCAGCATGAATGGAGCCATGATACTACGATTCACCATGGTAACAACCACAAACAAACGGGTCGGCGGAAATACTCATGCGCACATACAGCGAGTTTGAACATATACAGTATTTTGTTAAAGAAGCTACACAGGCGGCTGCTGCAAAAGAGAGAGAAATTGCGTGGGAGAAAATTGCTGCTCAAGTAAATATGTAAGTTCCAATATAGTGTATTAATATCATTAATTATCATATATTTCATTTAGGTGCAATCTTGCGGGCGAAAAAATACTGGTCCTATTCTGAGGCTGCAGCACCATCATTAACAGAATTATAATTCATAATCTTTAATTTAAAAGGGTTTACATCTTTCAACTGCAATATTGTGGAACTCCTTTCTAATGGCTCTTACTGGTTTGTGTCCAGGGAACACTACAAAAACGTTTAAAACACGTTTCAGAGCAATCGAGTCACACTCTTCTGACGGCGCTTTGCTACAATCCATCTTCATCCGCTTATCCGGGGTCGGGTCGCGGGGGTAGCAGCTCCAGCAGGGGACCCCAAACTTCCCTTTCCCGGGCCACATTAACCAGCTCCGACTGGGGGATCCCGAGGCGTTCCCAGGCCAGGTTAGAGATATAATCCCTCCACCTAGTCCTGGGTCTCCCCCGAGGCCTCCTCCCAGCTGGACGTGCCTGGAACACCTCCCTAGGGAGGCGCCCAGGGGGCATCCTTACCAGATGCCCGAACCACCTCAACTGGCTCCTTTCGACGCAAAGGAGCAGCGGCTCTACTCCGAGCTCCTCACGGATAACTGAGCTTCTCACCCTATCTCTAAGGGAGACGCCAGCTACCCTCCTGAGGAAACCCATTTCGGCCGCTTGTACCCTGGATCTTGTTCTTTCGGTCATGACCCAGCCTTCATGACCATAGGTGAGGGTAGGAACAAAAACTGACCGGTAGATTGAGAGCTTTGCCTTCTGGCTCAGCTCTCTTTTCGTCACAACGGTGCGATAAATTGAATGTAATACCGCACCTGCTGTGCCGATTCTCCGACCAATCTCCCGCTCCATTGTCCCCTCACTCGCGAACAAGACCCCCAAGGTACTTGAACTCCTTCACTTGGGGTAAGGACTCATTCCCTACCTGGAGAAGGCACTCCATCGGTTTCCTGCTGAGAACCATGGCCTCCGATTTAGAGGTGCTGATCCTCATCCCAGCCGCTTCACACTCGGCTGCGAACCGATCCAGTGAGTGCTGAAGGTCACAGGCCGATGATGCCATCAGGACCACATCATCTGCAAAAAGCAGCGATGAGATCCCCAGCCCACCGAACTGCAACCCCTCTCCACCCCGACTCACGCCTCGATATCCTGTCCATAAATACTACAAACAGGATTGGTGACAAAGCGCAGCCCTGGCGGAGGCCAACTCTCACCTGAAACGAGTCCGACTTACTGCCGAGAACCCGGACACAGCTCTCGCTTTGGTCGTACAGAGATTGGATGGCCCTGAGAAGGGACCCCTCACCCTGTACTCCCGCAGCACCTCCCACAGTATCTCCCGGGGCACCCGGTCATACGCCTTCTCCAGATCCACAAAACACATGTAGACTGGTTGGGCATACTCCCAGGCTCCCTCCAGGATCCTTGCGAGAGTAAAGATCTGGTCCGTTGTTCCACGACCAGGACGGAATCCGCATTGTTCCTCTTCAACCTGAGATTCGACTATCGACCGAACCCTCCTTTCCAGCACCTTGGAGTAGACTTTACCGGGAGGCTGAGAAGTGTGATACCCCTGTAATTGGCACACACCCTCTGGTCCCCCCTTTTTAAAAAAGGGGGGAACCACCACCCCGGTCTGCCACTCCTTAGGCACCGTCCCAGACTTCCACGCAATGTTGAAGAGGCGTGTCAACCAAGACAACCCCTCCACACCCAGAGCTTTAAGCATTTCTGGACGGATCTCATCAATTCCTGGGGCTTTGCCACTGTGGAGTTGTTTAACTACCTCAGCAACCTCCACCAGGGAAATTGATGCCAATCCCCCCCTCATCCTCCAGCTCTGCCTCTACCATAGAGGGCGTATTAGTCGGATTTAGGAGTTCCTCAAAGTGCTCCTTCCACCGCCTCTATTACCTCCTCAGTTGAGGTCAACAGCGTCCCATCCTTACTGTACACAGCTTGGATGGTTCCCCGCTCCCCCTCCTGAGGTGGCGAACGGTTTTCCAGAAGTACCTTGGTGCCGACCGAAAGTCCTTCTCCATGTCTTCTCCGAACTTCTCCCACACACGCTGCTTTGCCTCTTTCACGGCAGAGGCTGCAGCCCTTCGGGCCCTTCGGGTACCTTGCAACTGCCTCCGGAGTCGTCTGGGATAACATATCCCGGAAAGACTCCTTCTTCAGTCGGACGGCTTCCCTGACCACCGGTGTCCACCACGGTGTTCGTGGGTTACCGCCCCTGAGGCACCTAAGACCCTAAGACCACAGCTCCTCACCGCAGCTTCAGCAATGGAAACTTTGAACATTGTCCACTCAGGTTCAATGCCCCCAGCCTCCACAGGGATGCACGAAAAGCTCCGCCCGGGAGGTGTGAGTTGAAAGTCTGTCGGACAGGGGCCTCCTCCAGACGTTCCCAATTTACCCGCACTACCCGTTTGGGCTTACCAGGTCTGTCCAGAGTCTTCCCCCACCCCCCTGACCCAACTCACCACCAGATGGTGATCGGTTGACAGCTCCGCCCCTCTCTTCACCCGAGTGTCCAAAACATACGGCCTCAGATCAGATGAAACGATTATGAAATCGATCATTGACCTTTGGCCTAGGGTGCTCTGGGTACCAAGTACACTTATGAGCATCCCTATGTTCGAACATGGTGTTCGTTATAGACAATCCATGACTAGCACAGAAGTCCAACAACAAACAACCACTCTGGTTTAGATCAGGGAGGCCGTTCCTCCCAATCACGCCTCCATGTGTCTCCATCATTACCCACGTGCGCGTTGAAGTCCCCCCCAGCAGAACTATGGAGTCCCCGACTGGAGCCCCATGCAGGACTCCACTCAAGGTCTCCAAGAAGGCCGAATACTCTGAACTCTTGTTTGGTGCATATGCACAAACAACAGTCAGAGTTTTCCCCCCCACAACCCGCAGGCGTAGGGAGGCGACCCTCTCGTCCACCGGGTTAAACTCCAACGTAGCGGCGCTCAGCCGGGGGCTTGTGAGTATCCCCACACCCGCCCGGCGCCTCACACCCTGGGCAACTCCGGAGAAGAAAAGAGTCCAACCCCTATCCAGGAGTATGGTTCCAGAACCAAGACTGTGCGTAGAGGTAAGCCCCACCAGATCTAACCGGTAGCGCTCCACCTCCCGCACAAGTTCCGGCTCCTTCCCCCACAGAGAGGTGACATTCCACGTCCCCAGAGCCAGCCTCTGCTGCCCGGGTCTGGTCCGTCGAGGCCCCTGACCTTCACTGCCACCCATGCTTTGCTACAGTGGCTTTACTAAAATGCTTCGCATCACCAATGTTGTAAAGAAAACTGTAATGTAAAAATGTAATGCGACAAAGAATGTGCTGGGATGTAAGAGCATGTCCACAATGGGTGACGATATGAGGACGGATAAGGTTATGTAGGCTACATAACTAATGGGAAGAAAAACCATACCGCTCAAATAGGTAATGTATTAAAGTACATCTACAGTCTGGGCCTCAATATCATCTCCAGACGTATGTTTAAGTCCCTGTAAAGTAATGCAGCTTCATCAACGGGATCGTCGACACAAGGAATTGCCACGTTCGGAACAAAAACATTTTATAGTCTGCCTAACACGGTTAATAAACCAACCCTGTTTATGTATTCATGCCGATAAACTGGTCTAAAATGCGCCCGATACAGACTGAATGAATGAGGAAATGAAAGAGCTGTGTCAGAGGGAGGAGATCGAAGAAAACCTGCTCCCAACCAGGTTAGGTTCACAGACTCAGTTACCATAGTAACTGACTCTGAGGCTGGAGTTGCCCCTCTCTCTCTCAGGTTTGATTAACCTCCGTTTCCCTCATCTCAGGGTTAACTAACTCAGAGTTTTCACTAAACCTGCTTTCTGAAACGGACCCGCTCATCCGTTTGACAACACACTCTCGTGTTGTAGCTTTTATGTTTGTGTTGAACCATCTCAGCCACCATAAAAATACCCCCGTGAATCAAATCCATAGGCTACTTCAACGTTAACCGTCAAGCCACTAAACCTGTATGGAAATGAACACCTCTGGGTCTGTTTCAGAAAGCACATTTAGTGAAAACTCTGAGTTTGTTAAAATGTGCTCTAAGCGATGTTGGGTGACGTTACTTCTTGTTGACGTTCAAAGTAGTTTCAAACAAAACGAAGCTAGCCCGCCCCTCCCTCGTCATCCCGTCCCCTCTCCCTCCCTTCCATGCACTAACCCCCCCCCCAAAAATCCATCTTGTCGGTTATTGGCTGGAACGCTGGAAGACTGTTATGTTTGGTGGTGAAGGTTGGCGCAGTTTGTTTTTGTTGGCGTTTGTGGAGCCTGGGCTGTCTACAGAGACCGCATTTTTTTTTACAGTGTGTTCAGGGGACAGGGTTAGGCTATGGTTCAAACCCAGCACACAGAAAACAACCACGGACTCAGAGTGTAGATAAACAAGTGATTTTAATGTAACTAGTAAGTAAAAAAATATATATATACTAAGTAGGTCGGCTCCGGACTGGAGAGGGACTGAGGCAGGCAGGCAGTGGAATATCCGGACATTTCTTTTGCAGGAATACAAACGAGGTGGTGGAAAACTGGAGGTGAAAGAGCTGGAGACACGGAACGCCACGGCAGCAGGTTGAGTGGTGTGGGTCTGAGCGGAGCAAAAATAAAGCACATTAGCAGGAGCAAGAGATAATAACAAGGAGACAAAACAAACGAGTTAGCCAACTGCAACTTGGGAGCCTAGTTACCGCACTGTAGGTGCAACGATTTGGCGCTGATGGAGAGCCATGCCCAGGAATAAATACTGCCAGGTTGATAGTGGAATTAGATGCAGCTGCGCAGGTAAGAATCAGTGGAAGTGCCTGCAGCTGTACGGAGAGAGATCTTTCAGCCACGCCCCTTGACCTACTTTCAGGCGAGTCTGACACACACTGCCAGATGCCAGTGTGTGTATGGCAGACTCGCCTGAAAACACAAACAGTGGGGACACACACACACACACCAACAAAGTGGGGACAAAACAAGGGAGGAAAGGGACACAGAATGGGGAGAGAACAGCTGCCCACATAACAGTACCCCCCCCACCCCCAACGGTTGCCTCCTGGTGACCCACCAGGCTTGTCCGTGTGGTCAAGATGGAAATCCGTAATCAGCTGTGGATCCAAAACGAAACGTTTAGGAATCCAAGTCCTCTCCTCTGGTCCATAACCTTCCCAGTTGACTAGGTATTGGAGGCCCCTACCCTGCCTCCGAGAGTCCAGGAGGCTACGGACCGTGTAGGCCGGATGGTCGTCAATAAGCCGAACAGGAGAAGGGGGATCCGCCGGCGGACACAAAGGGCTGGAGGACACTGGTTTAAGTTGAGAAACGTGAAAAGTTGGGTGAACCTTCATGGCAACTTCAAACAAACTGCAGAGGGGTTAATAATGGCCACAACCACAAACGGACCCAAATACTGAGGCGACATCTTGTGTGACTCGGTCCGAAGAGGGATGTTCTTCGACGACAGCCACACCTCCTGCACCGATCCGCTGTCCTTTTGTTCCTCTCGGCGGTCCGAAGCAAGGCTTCCCGAGCGTCGTGCCACACTTGGCAGCGGCGAAGGTTCTCCTGAACCAATGGAACAGCCAATTCCCTCTCCTGAGCTTGAAACAAAGGGGGTTGATAACCAAGGCTGCCTCGAAAGGTGAAAGGCCGGTGGCAGAGGTGGTCAGGGAGTTGTGGGCATACTCTATCCAAGGCAGATGTTTGGCCCAGGAGGTTAGATGCTGAGCTGCCACACAACGACGGGTCGCTTCGAGGTCTTGGTTGGCTCCGTCTGCCCGTTGGTCTGGGAATGAAACCCTGAGGACAGACTTACAGAAGCACCCAATGCCGTACAAAAACTTTCCACACTCGAGAAGTAAACAGTGGGCCTCTATCAGACACGCTGTCCATAGGTATTCCATGGGTACGGAATACACGTTGGACTAAGAGGTCCGCTGTCTCACTGGCAGACGGTAATTTTGGTAATGCTATATAGTGGACAGATTTAGAGAATCTGTCCACGATGGTAAGTATAGTATCATTACCTTCAGACTTGGGTAGGCCGGTGATAAAATCCAGAGCTATGTAGGACCAGGGACAGCTGGGAACTGGGAGGGGTAGCAACAGCCCAGAAAGGGACTGATGGGAGGCTTTACCCCGAGCACAGGTTGAACAGGCCGCCACAAAAGCCCAGACATCTGCCTCCACTGATGGCCACCAAAAATGTCTCTTTAGCAACGTCAACGTGCGTCTCATCCCAGGGTGACGCGCAAAGCGGGGAGGTGTGGCTCCACTGTAACACCTTAGACCGGACCGTCTCAGGAACAAAAAGTAGGTTGGGAGGTCCATTACCCGGTCCAGGGTCTGTGGCGAGTGCAGCCTTCACTAGGGACTTGATTTCCCACTGTACAGCCGCCACAACGCATGAAGGTAGGACTGCCTCAGGCTCTCCGGTCTCAGAGGGGTCAGCAAACTGGCAGGACAGAGCATCAGGTTTAACATTTCTTGACCCCGGTCTGTATGTTAAAATAAAGTTAAACCTACTAAAGAATAGGGCCCATCTGGCTTGGCGAGAGTTGAGTCTCTTTGTGGCTTGGATGTATGCCAAGTTTTTGTGGTCAGTCCAGACCACAAACGGCTTATTGTGGTCCATCCAGCGGCGCCATTCTTCTAGGGCAAGTAGCTCCCGGTTTCCAATGTTGTAGTTTCTTTGTGGGAGACAACTTCTTGGAAAAAAAAAGCACAAGGGTGAAGCTTTTGGTCAGTGGGGGAGCGCTGGGAGAGGACTGCTCCCACACTTGAGTCTGACGCATCCACCTCCACAATAAACTGCAGTGAGGTATTGGGATGCAGCAACACGGGGGAAGGTAGAAAACAGTTCCTTCAACACTCCAACCGCCTGTTCTGCTTCAGGGGACCATAAGAAAGGGACTTTAGGGGACGTGAGTCTAGTTAAAGGTGCCACCACTTTGCTAAAACTCTTAATGAACCTACGGTAAAAATTTGCAAAGCCCAAAAACCGTTGAAGTTGCTTACGGTTGGTGGGAGTGGGCCACTCCGTAACCGCCCAGATCTTCTCGGGGTCCGCCTTCACCTGCCCGCTCTCAATGATAAAACCAAGGAATGATGTTGACCGTTTGTGGAACTCACTTTTCTGCTTTGACATACAGCTTATTCTCCAAGAGTCGTTGAAGGACTTGATGAACGTGTGACTCATGCTCCTCGGGGGACTTGGAATAAAACAAGAATATCATCAAGGTAAACAAAGACAAAACGGTTCAAAAAAAATCCCTAAGAACATCGTTCACCACGGCTTGGAAAACGGCAGGGGCGTTAGAGAGCCCAAAAGACATGACTAAGTACTCAAATGTCCCAGTGGAGCGTTGAATGCGGTTTTCCACTCATCTCCCTTTCAGATTCTGACGAGGTGATAGGCGTTCCTGAGGTCGAGCTTGGAGAATACTGTGGCGCCATGCAGGGCTTCAAAGGCTGAATTGATGAGTGGAAGGGGATACTGGTTTTTAACGGTGATGTTGTTAAACAGGGGCGTAAAGACTTGTCTCTTTTCTACGAAGAATCCAGCACCCAAAGGAGACGACGAGGGACAGATTATGCCAGAAAATCCCCAATATACTGCTCCATAGCCTCTTTCAGGTTGGGACAGATTGTATAAGCGGCTAGAGGGCAAGGGAGCACCAGGAAGCAATTCTATGGGGCAATCATAGGGTCTATGAGGTGGTAGAGACAGCACCTTGTCCTTACTGAAGACCTCAGCTAGGTCATGGTATACCTTGGGGACAGATGACAGATCGGGAGGAGCAATGGGATGAGTTGGGTTAATTTTAGTGGGTGGAACAGCTGACCTAAGACAATCCGAATGGCAGTGAGTGCTCCAACTGAGAATGGTGTGATGAGTCCAGTCAATTTGTGGGTTGTGAAAAGCCAGCCAGGGGTAGCCAAGGATTATGGGGGTAGCTAAGTCGGACATGACTCTTAACTGAATGCTTTCACAGTGGTTGCCAGAAATCACTAAGGAAATAGGAGTGGTTTGATGAGTCATCTCCGCAAGGAGGCGCCCATCAAGGGCTGTGACATGAATGGGGGTTGGTAGTGGCTCAACGGGGATTTCAGCTTGTGTAACCAACTGGTGACTAATGAAGTTGTCCTCTGCACCTGAAGCTATGAGAGCTGAGAGGGGCAGGAACTGATTCTGGAAACGTAAAGTAACTGGAACTTGTAATCGGGGAATGGTGGGTTCAGGATCCAATTCAGGGCTCGCAAGTCGACCCACCTTTACAAGCGAACCTTGTCTTTTGGTCTCTTAGGGCATGTTGCCAGAATGTGTGTGGCGTCCCCACAATATAGGCACTCACCCGCCTAGAGGCGTTGTTGCCGCACTGTAGGAGGTAGCCGAGTTCGACCCACTTGCATTGGTTCTTCCCCCGTCCTGGGGATGGGGCCTGGAACAGGAGGCAGCCGAGTCCGGGGGAGGTGAGGCTTGGGAGGTTGAAGGCTGGGAAACTCGTCCTCCGAGGTGTGGCCGACCGCCTCTCGATGCTTTTCCCGCAACCTGTTGTCAAGCTTAATAGACAGGGAAACGAGAGAAGGTAAGTCAGCTGGCTCGTCACAGGTAGCCAGTTCCTCCTTAATTGATTCATTCAAACCGTTTAGGAATGCCCCTTGAAGTGCCTCTTCGTTCCACTTGGAATCCGCTGCCAACATCCAAAACTCAATTGAGTACTCCGCCACACTGTTAGAGCCCTGCTTCAGATTAAATAATCTTTTAGAAGAATTTCCCACATGGTCAAAAACAGTCTTCAATTTGGCATAAAAATCAGCAAAAGTTAGTCCAGTCAAAGTTTGGTTTGAGCACACAGCCTCAGCCCACACCAGAGCTCTCCCGCTCAGCAACCCCAGAACATAATGTACCTTTGATGAGTCAGTAGAAAAACACGGTAGTGGTCTCTGCCAAAAAATCAACTCACACTGTAGCAAAAACCCCAGGCACATGTCCAACTCTCCATAGAACGGCTCTGGCGACGTGACAGGGGGTTCTCGATGTAGCGAAGCCTGCGCCATGTCTGAGGTAACCAATTGGGGTGCGACAAACTGGGGATCAGAGAGAGATGGAGAACTGACGACAGACAACTTTGAAACTTGAGCGGTTAGCTGAGTCACCTGATTAAGCAGTTGGTGGTTGTTTTCCAATAATGTCCGAATCAATTGGTCATGTTGTCCCAGCAAAGTTCCTTGAGCCTGGATAGCTCGCTGGAAACTTTCCTCATTCGCCTCGAGTTGTTTCTCTGTTGGGTCCATGGCCAGATCGTTCTGTTAGGCTATGGTTCAAACCTAGCACACAGAGAAAACAACCACGGACTCAGAGTGTAGATGAACAAGTGATTTTAATGAAAGTTCAGTTCATCAAGTAACTAGTAAGTTAAAAAAAAAATGAATATACTAAGTAGGTCGGCTCCGGACTGGAGAGGGACTGAGGCGGGCAGGCAGTGGAATATCTGGACGTTTCTTTTGCAGGAATCCAAACAAGGTGGTGGAAAACTGGAGGTGAAAGAGCTGGAGACACGGAACGCCACGGCAGCAGGTTGAGTGGTGTGTGTCTGAGCGGAGCAAAAATAAAGCACATTAGCAGGAGCAAGAGATAATAACAAGGAGACAAAACAAACGAGTTAGCCAACTGCAACTTGGGAGCCTAGTTACCACACTGGTAGGTGCAACAATCTGGCACCGATGGAGAGCCATGCCCAGGAATAAATACTACCAGGTTGATAGTGGAATTAGATGCAGCTGCGCAGGTAAGAATCAGTGGAAGCACCCGCAGCTGTACGGAGAGGTAGATCTTTCAGCCACGCCCCTTGACCTACTTTCAGGCGAGTCTGCCATACACACCGGCAGACACCACAAACACAGTGGGGACACACACACACACACACACACACACACATACAGACACCACCGTCAAAGTGGAGACAAAACAAGGGAGGAAAGGGACACAGAATGGGGAGAGAACAACTGCCCACATAACAGACAGCAGAGGAGATGTTTTTTACAGTGTGTTCAGGGGACAGGCAGCTAGCAGATAGTGAGGAGATGTTTTTTACAGTGTGTTCAGGGGACAGGCAGCTAGCAGATAGTGAGGAGATGTTTTTTACAGTGTGTTCAGGGGACAGGCAGCTAGCAGATAGTGAGGAGATGTTCTTTTACAGTGTGTTCAGGGGACAGGCAGCTAGCAGATAGTGAGATGTTTTTTACAGTGTGTTCAGGGGACAGGCACCTAGCAGATAGTGAGGAGATGTTTTTTACAGTGTGTTCAGGGGACAGGCAGCTAGCGGATAGTGAGGAGATGTTTTTTACAGTGTGTTCAGGGGACAGGAAGCTAGCGGATAGTGAGGAGATGTTTTTTACAGTGTGTTCAGGGGACAGGCAGCTAGCAGATAGTGAGGAGATGTTTTTTTACAGTGTGTTCAGGGGACAGGCATCTAGCAGATAGTGAGGAGATGTTTTTTTACAGTGTGTTCAGGGGACAGGCATCTAGCAGATAGTGAGGAGATGTTTTTTACAGTGTGTTCAGGGGACAGGCAGCTAGCAGATAGTGAGGAGATGTTTTTTTACAGTGTGTTCAGGGGACAGACAGCCAGCGGATAGTGAGGAGATGTTTTTTATAATGTGTTCAGGGGACAGGCAGCCAGCGGATAGTGAGGAGATGTTTTTTACAGTGTGTTCAGGGGCCAGGAAGCCAGCAGATAGTGAGGAGATGTTTTTTACAGTGTGTTCAGGGGACAGGCAGCTAGCGGATAGTGAGGAGATGTTTTTTTACAGTGTGTTCAGGGGACAGACAGCTAACGGATAGTGAGGAGATGTTTTTTACAGTGTGTTCAGGGGACAGGCAGCTAGCGGATAGTGAGGAGATGTTTTTTACAGTGTGTTCAGGGGACAGGCAGCCAGCAGATAGTGAGGAGATGTTTTTTTACAGTGTGTTCAGGGGACAGGCAGCTAGCAGATAGTGAGGAGATGTTTTTTTTACAGTGTGTTCAGGGGACAGGCAGCTAGCAGATAGTGAGATGTTTTTTTACAATGTGTTCAGGGGACAGGCAGCCAGCAGATAGTGAGGAGATGTTTTTTATAATGTGTTCAGAGGACAGACAGCTAGCAGATAGTGAGATGTTTTTTACAGTGTGTTCAGGGGACAGGCAGCTAGCAGATAGTGAGGAGATGTTTGCTGTATGTTACAAAAAATGTTGTAGCCTAAAAAACGCGTGATATCGCTTAGAGCACCTTTAACCCTGAGATGAGGGAAACTGGGTTTTCTGTTTCAGAAAGAGAGGTAACTTCACCTCAGAGTCAGTTACTATGGTAACTGAGTCTGTGAACCTAACCGGGTAGGGAGCAGGTTTTCTTCTCTCAGTCTCCTCCCTCTGACACAGCTCTCTTTCATTTCCTCATTCATTCATTCAGTCTGTATCGGGCACATTTTAGACCAGTTTGTTATCGGTATGAATACATAAACAGGGTTGGTTTATTAACCGTGTTAGGCAGACTATAAAACGTTTTTGTTCCGAACATCCTTGTGTCGAGGATCCAGTTGATGAAGAAACTGGATTACTTCTCAGGGACTTAAACATACGTCTGGAGATGATATTGAGGCCCAGACTATAGATGTATTTTCATTTCCAGATAACTACCTAGAGATGGGGACTTGAGTCTGAGAGTCAGACTCGAGTTGTACTTAAGTCGCACAAACTGTGACTTCAGACTTGACTCTGACTCGAGCTTCGAGACTCGTCAACAACCTGTTAAATCTAAATGTATTCATGTATTTCTATATTCTTTTATTGGCGCATATACGTTGGGGAAACGTATGACGAGCTGCATGTCCCCTGCCCTTTGCCATAATGTGAAACGTAACGCATGCGCTATGCCTTATGTGCGCACACTCACATATCAAAAAATACATTGAGGATGGCGACACCAAGTCCTCCTGGAGTTGTGCCTTTTGTCATTAGTTTTGCTTTCAATAACTTGGTAAACAGTGGCAGTAAGAGAACAGCTACATGCTAGGTGTGTGGCACCGAGATACATGATGCCGGATCAACAACGTCGAACTTCATCAGGCATCTCAAAACGCACCCAGATAGGTCAGTCACTGGATAATGTGAAAGAGACGTTACATTTAGCATATATCGTCACAGGTAACAAGCTAACCATCCAAAGTGTTGTGCTAATGCTGGGAACAGGCAAATAGTATCTTTATCTTTTATCCATATGATGTGACAGACTTCACCTGGTTGTTGTTAAATAGCAATATGCAAAATATCAGTTCTCACATGTTTGCACCATGGTTGGTGTATTAACTTTCAATACAGATGTTTCCCTCAAACTTTAGACACTGAAAAATGTAATGCATGATCAGGTTGGGCTTTACAGCCAGTTAGTAACACAGACAAACATGTATTCTTTTGGTGCAGATACCAAAATGTTGAAAAATACAGTTATGAAATTGAAACAGAGTTCTTAATTTGTGTTTCTTCAGATTGCATTGCAGTAGACCCCATAAAGTTCTCCTACAGCTGATGTTGATGCTGTACATACAGTACATGGGAGGGAGCTAAAGGACATGCTTTCAATTCATAAGATTTAACAATACAGTGTTAGGGACAGATCAGATGGCCAGAGACTTGAGACTTGACTTGGACTCATGCCCAAAGACTTGAGACTTGACTTGAACTTGCCCCTCAAAGACTTGAGACTTGACTTGAACTTGCCCCTCAAAGACTTGAGACTTGACTTGGACTTCCAAAAAATGACTTGTGAACATCTCTGCTACCTATTTGAGTGGTATGGTTTTTAGCGGTATGGACAGAAACCAGTAAGAGCCATTAAAAAGGAGTTCCACGATATTGCAGGTGAATGATGTAAACCGGACATCTCTCCATCCTATGGGCCCACCACCTGTGGGAGGAACCGCTGGGGTCGGGTGCGCTGCCACATGGGTGGCAGTGAAGGTCAGGGGCTTCGACGGACCAGACCCGGGCAGCAGAGGCTGGCTCTGGGGACGTGGAATGTCACCTCTCTGTGGGGGAAGGAGCCAGAACTTGTGCGGGAGGTGGAGCGCTACCGGTTAGATCTGGTGGGGCTTACCTCTACGCACAGTCTTGGTTCTGGAACCATACTCCTGGATAGGGGTTGGACTCTTTTCTTCTCCGGAGTTGCCCAGGGTGTGAGGCGCCGGGCGGGTGTGGGGATACTCACAAGCCCCCGGCTGAGCGCCGCTATGTTGGAGTTTAACCCGGTGGACGAGAGGGTCGCCTCCCTACGCCTGCGGGTTGTGGGGGGGAAAACTCTGACTGTTGTTTGTGCATATGCACCGAACAAGAGTTCGGAGTATTCTGCCTTCTTGGAGACCTTGAGTGGAGTCCTGCATGGGGCTCCAGTCGGGGACTCCATAGTTCTGCTGGGGGACTTCAACGCGCACGTGGGTAATGATGGAGACACATGGAGAGGCGTGATTGGAAGGAATGGCCTCCCTGATCTAAAACAGAGTGGTTGTTTGTTGTTGGACTTCTGTGCTAGTCATGGATTGTCTATAACGAACACCATGTTCGAACATAGGGATGCTCATAAGTGTACTTGGTACCAGAGCACCCTAGGCCAAAGGTCAATGATCGATTTTATAATCGTTTCATCTGATCTGAGGCCGTATGTTTTGGACACTCGGGTGAAGAGAGGGGCGAAGCTGTCAACCGATCACCATCTGGTGGTGAGTTGGGTCAGGGGGTGGGGGAAGACTCTGGACAGACCTGGTGAGCCCAAACGGGTAGTGCGGGTAAATTGGGAACGTCTGGAGGAGGCCCCTGTCCGACAGACTTTCAACTCACACCTCCGGCGGAGCTTTTCGTGCATCCCTGTGGAGGCTGGGGGCATTGTACCCGAGTGGACAATGTTCAAAGTTTCCATTGCTGAAGCTGCGGTGAGGAGCTGTGGTCTTAGGGTCTTAGGTGCCTCAAGGGGCGGTAACCCACGAACACCGTGGTGGACACCGGTGGTCTGGACGGTGCCTAAGGAGTGGCAGACCGGGGTGGTGGTTCCCCTTTTTAAAAAGGGGGACCAGAGGGTGTGTGCCAATTACAGGGGTATCACACTTCTCAGCCTCCCCGGTAAAGTCTACTCCAAGGTGCTAGAAAGGAGGGTTCGGTCGATAGTCGAATCTCAGGTTGAAGAGGAACAATGCGGATTCCGTCCTGGTCGTGGAACAACGGACCAGCTCTTTACTCTCGCAAGGATCCTGGAGGGAGCCTGGGAGTATGCCCAACCAGTCTACATGTGTTTTGTGGATCTGGAGAAGGCGTATGACCGGGTGCCCCGGGAGATACTGTGGGAGGTGCTGCGGGAGTACAGGGTGAGGGGGTCCCTTCTCAGGGCCATCCAATCTCTGTACGACCAAAGCGAGAGCTGTGTCCGGGTTCTCGGCAGTAAGTCGGACTCGTTTCAGGTGAGAGTTGGTCTCCGCCAGGGCTGCGCTTTGTCACCAATCCTGTTTGTAGTATTTATGGACAGGATATCGAGGCGTAGTCGGGGTGGAGAGGGGTTGCAGTTCGGTGGGCTGGGGATCTCGTCGCTGCTTTTTGCAGATGATGTGGTCCTGATGGCATCATCGGCCATGTGACCTTCAGCACTCACTGGATCGGTTCGCAGCCGAGTGTGAAGCGGCTGGGATGAGGATCAGCACCTCTAAATCTGAGGCCATGGTTCTCAGCAGGAAACTGATGGAGTGCCTTCTCCAGGTAGGGAATGAGTCCTTACCCCAAATGAAGGAGTTCAAGTACCTTGGGGTCTTGTTTGCGAGTGAGGGGACAGTGGAGCGGGAGATTGGTCGGAGAATCGGCACAGCAGGTGCGGTATTACATTCAATTTATCGCACCGTTGTGACGAAAAGAAAGCTGAGCCAGAAGGCAAAGCTCTCAATCTACCGGTCAGTTTTTGTTCCTACCCTCACCTATGGTCATGAAGGCTGGGTCATGACCGAAAGAACAAGATCCAGGGTACAAGCGGCCGAAATGGGTTTCCTCAGGAGGGTAGCTGGGGTCTCCCTTAGAGATAGGGTGAGAAGCTCAGTTATCCGTGAGGAGCTCGGAGTAGAGCCGCTGCTCCTTTGCGTCGAAAGGAGCCAGTTGAGTTTGGAGTTGGTAAGGATGCCCCCTGGGCGCCTCCCTAGGGAGGTGTTCCAGGCACGTCCAGCTGGGAGGAGGCCTCGGGGGAGACCCAGGACTAGGTGGAGGGATTATATCTCTAACCTGGCCTGGGAACGCCTTGGGATCCCCCAGTCGGAGCTGGTTAATGTGGCCCGGGAAAGGGAAGTTTGGGGTCCCCTGCTGGAGCTGCTACCTCCGCGACCCGACCCCGGATAAGCGGATGAAGATGGATGGATGGATGGATGGATGATGTAAACCCTTTAAATTGAAAGGGTTTACATCATTATTATAATTATAATTCTGTTAATGATGGTGCTGCAGCCTCAGAATGGGATTAGTAGGCCTAGGACTTTTTCGCCCGCAGGATTGCACCTAAATGAAATAGATTATAGGTTCAATACCATTTCACCAGTAATATTATACTTATGATTAAATATGATATTAATACACTATATTGGAACTTACGTATTTACTCGAGTAGCAATTTTCTCCCACGCAATTTCTCTCTCTTTTGCAGCAGCTGCTGTGTTTGTTTTTTAACGAAATACATATAAACATATGTTCAAACTCGCTGTATGCGCGCATGAGTATTTATAGTTTGTTTGTGGTTGTTACTGTGGTGAATCGTAGAATCATGGCTCCATTCATGCTGCCTTTTTATAGTGGTGGTGCACGAGCGTGAACCTACTCTGAGTTGATTGAACTCAAATCAGCTGTTCTGGAACCGAAAACTAAGAGTTTCTATCTCAGGGTAAATCAACTCAGAGATCAGGGTTAGACTCAGAGTTTGTTAAACCTCCTTCCTGAAACGGGGCCCTGGTTTTCATTGTGATATTTTGTGATTACGTTCTGCATCTGGCCCGTTCAAATATAGCCTAGTAGTACAATGTCTTCCTCTGATGTAGAAGTAGGGGCAAACCGGGACGATTGAAACGTGGGACGAATGAAACATTCCAGTTTTCTCCGAGTGCAATGACCACAGACAGACATCATTTGGACAAAACATAGAACATATTAACCTCCGTTGCTCAGCCAAATACCTTCCTGTTACGTCCTTTTATCACGGAGTTACAGGCGATAAATTATTTTTGATAGTCAAAAGTAAACTTCATTAGCGGTTTATTTTTTTGATTATTAAAGAGTGTTTTTCATCTAAAGGTTTGACGTCATGCTTATTCAGTAGACCATTTAGTGCTCGCTCCAATCCCGGACTTTCACATTGCATGTTTGTTTGCAATGGATGCTAAACAGCTTATAATGCTAAATGTCTACGGCGACCAGGCAGTAAACCCCATGTATATGTAAGTAATTGCACACATATCTGTGTTGCTACTATATTTTATGCAGGTGAGACATGGAAAAGTGGTTTTAGAAAGATGTAAATATATTTGGGGCTATCAGGTAGGGGGTCGAGTTTTGCCATGTTAACCTATGGAGACTGACGGCCTGTGGGTCATGAAGGGCACTTATTTGGATGTGCGGTGGCCTTATCCACATAAGAACAGAGTGAAATAACATTTTGTACTATAGAAACATTATATAGTTGGAAATATGTATTATTCTAGCTATATAAATGGCATAGTGCCATGCTATTTCCATAACCTTCACAATGACGGCAATGAGTTGTTAACAGACATTCACCAAGACGTATAGCCCTGCAGCAATCTATCTGAAATAACACCTATCTGATAGCCTTGTGAGCAGGAAAAACCAAACACTAGTCAGGCCAATCACATCGTGTATAGAGTCGGTGGGCGGGCTTAACATAAGAGTTGCGACAGTTCCGCATTAATTCCCTGCTACTTGAAAACAAAGAAGATGGCTGCTGCTGCTGGCGAACAGTGGTCGACTCTGGAAGACGTGGAGTTAGGCTTTTCTTTGAGAAAAGAACAAAGAACGGCACTGAAGTCATTCTTAAAAAAGAAAGATGTGTTCGGAGATTTGCCGACCGGATATGGCAAAAGTTGAATCTATCAACTAGCATTGCTCTGGTTGGCTATGAGTGCAGAGGGAATTTGAAAGACAACCGTTTATCCCGCCCCTCAGATTGAGCCCAGCCAATGGTGAGTTCCCAAACCCAACATCTTGATGTGGGTCTGGCTTGTCAGTAGGGTTGTGCACATAGACAGTATATAAGAATGTACCACCAGATCCCGTTACTCTGGACGGAGACCAGTGAAGGCCATTAAAAGCACTTTTCCGGTGATGTCTGAGCGTTACTGAGCAGCCTCCAACTGAGCTTGAAGACGTAGATGTGACGTGAGCAACCAGTCTGAAAGTTGGAAGTCTTCTGGTCGCTGTGCCAAGAGAAATCTCAATCATTCCCAATCTAGCAGAGACGGAGAGCGTAGGTATATGTAAGGAGATAACATAGACACAGGCTAATTATTGATCACTAAAATGATAGTTAACATTAGTAATTAAACTTAAACAGCTAATGTGAGCTGAAACTGACTGCACGCTTCTCCTGTACTATACGGTAATTCCTCTACTATGAGACAGTAAGTCTCGTGGTTATGACCCAATCGTTAGCCTATTGTTATAAAAACGTCTGCTACGGAGCCATAACGTGAGCTACAAGGTAATGGAGCCTTTTATACATTGTCGTGTTTCTTTAGAAATAAACAACGGACAAATAGAGTCTTTAAACGCTTCAGGTGTAAAGTTATTCTCTGTCAAAGTGACAAAATGAATGGCAGTCAATGGGATGCTAACGGGAGGTGATGGCTTGTTAGCATCAAAATGGCGCCATAGGAGGTTCGCGGTCCGAGGAGAAGCTTACCCCCTTGATTGGGCATCGAGAACTGATTCCTACTTGGAATCGTTTCAAAAATTACGATTCCAGTAGAATCGTTTTTTTATTGGAATCGTTTAGAAGATTTGGTTTCAAATCCAATCATCGCTTCCCAATTTAATATGCGCAAGTTTTGGTTTCCGTAGCGACCAGGCGCTTGTGTTGCAGCCATGGAGCTCAGTAAGCAGCGCTCTAGTGTGGCTTCATTTGACATTGAAAAAGCTGTAAAACTGCAAACCACCATTGACTCAAAACAAAACGGTCCTCTTATTTGTGAAATAAACATGTGACCCGTTTCAACTCCACCCCTCAAAGACTCGGAATCAAGAATCGATAAGAACCGGAATCGAAAGGAAGAATCGGAATTGGAATCAGAATCGTTAAAATCCAAATGATGCCCAACCCTACTTGTCAGGCTACCTATCAGAAGTACCATTCGTGATATGTTGCCAAATATTGAAGTTGTGGGAAGTGTACATAGCTGAAACTGTAAGTTTCTTTCGTCCCCCATGCCTGTTTCATTCATCCAGGCCAGGAGGGACGAATGAAACAAAACGCACGTCCGACTTCTGCTTAAATAACTCCCAAAGGTTTCGTTCAGAGCTGAAAATGCAACTGTATTTGATAGAGGACAGATGTAGGTTGCTAGTGACAAAATATTAGCTTTCAGTGTTTTACGATGTCTTTGTAAATGACGTTTAATTAAAAACTTGTCCCGGTTCTCCCCCACTGTAAGTCAGAGTTGCATATTAAGTAGTTTGGGGTCATTCTGTAAGTCATTTCGGGGTAGGCCCTACAATTTGGTTTTGAAGAATGATGTCACTACCCGATGTGAGTCCAGTGCAGATGTGAATTGCGCATGCTCAGATTTAAACGGTTTACGGCATAACACCAAGGGATCCGGCAAACGTTTAGCTATCTGTGATTGTTTGATTGCTAATGTTAGCTCAAAACGCCATTCAAGTGACAGCCTTTGTTGTGTTTGATTGCTAACGTGTAGCCAGCAGTGAACCAACTTCGTTATGTAGGTCCATTTTTATTGTATTGAAATTACAGAAGTCTCTGTTAGCAGGTTCTTGGAGGCTACTTCAGCCTCTAATCTAGAACTGACATCAGGGATCATGCTGTGAAAATGTGATGACTTACGCTAAATAATAAATTACTGCTATGTAATGTATGTACCTATCTCATTATTCTGTGGCTAACAGCAAAACAGATCTGCGTGAAATCTTCATTGTCGCAAAGTGACGCATGCGCAACTCACATCTGCACTCGACTCACATCAGGTAGTGACAATTCTACAAACAGCATTAGCACAGGCCAAGCAATCGGCCATTCCAAACAGGCACATTTTTAACGGGCTCTGTACAAGTAGGCTATTGACAGAGGGGAAATTATAAAATAATAGATGAACCTGGTAGAGATTTAATTTCTTAGGAAAGGTTTTGAGTTTTTTTATTTTTGTGTTTCTGCTGCTTAGAAAGCTATTTACAACATAATCCAATGTCTACCATAGACAGTCGACGCCATAGATATATAGAACTATGTCTATGCTCTACGCCCTCTAGTACAGTAGGTGGCGGTGTGCGCCCTAAAGTTGTTTGCTATTCGTCAGTTTTCTGAGAGAAGAAGAACAGAAGAAAACAGGCAAGCCAGCCAGCAGCAACAGCCGCCGCAGAGAGACCCATACTTCTCCAAGGATTTTCGCAATAAATTATCAAAACGTCGTACGCAATGAGGTAATTATATTTGAATACATGTAACATTTATTTTCATTGAGTTTTACATGTGTATACAACCAAAGTGTTGACTGTAGTCGCGTAGCTCCTGACGTTAGAGTTAGATCGGCGTACCTGGCAATACGAATTATGTTATCTTAGCAAGAAGCTAGCGGCGTGCATTGTTTGAACGCTCACGTTAGCTTCTAGCTAATATGTTAGAGAGGTACTTAAAGGTAACGGATTCATTCACGTTAGCGTTATTTATTATGTGTCGTCGCACTGAAGCGTGTTAATGGTATCCTGAACTGAGAAACGTTCATTTAACAACTACATTTCATAGTGGGCTGACGTTAGATAGCAAGCTAACATTACTTAGCCAAATAGCTAACGTTAGCTAAACGAATGAATGAATACGCTGATGTGGATGGTAGCGTTATGCTAGCGGGGGAGTAACGTTACGTTAGGGCATTCAACGCAATGGCAATACATAGTGCCTAAAGCGAGTCGTCATTAACCTTGCTGTAATGTAACGTTATGAGAGCGGTTGCCTCATGTCGCTGTGTTTGTGTCCAGAGGAGACCGCGGCCGGGGCCGGGGAGGCCGCTTCGGATCCCGTGGAGGACTGGTCCAGGGGTGAGTTCAGCCACAGTATACAAGCTATTTGCTTGTATTCATTAACATCGTAAAGACATGAGAATGATTGAAACAACCGGGGCACGTTCTGAAACGTCAATGGAGTAAATTAATGGAAAACTAACTTCTGGAGCCGTTTAAAAGTGGGCGGTCACTGTTGAGCTCTGTTGAAGAACTCTTATTTAGCACTGTTGCAATCATGTGACACCCCTAATGACATTGATATGTTGTTGTGATAATATGAACTTTTGATCCTTAACCTTTTCCATATATCACCCACCACTACTGTCTGTGAAATATCCACCCAGCCATACCAGATACCCCTGTTCTTACATCAGATTCTCTCTAGGACCACTCCTTGAAGTCATCACGACAAACAAACTGTTGATCTTTTCTATATTCCTGTTTAGGTACCGTCCATTTGTCCCACACATCCCATTTGATTTTTACGTGGTGAGTAAAAAAAAACGTGTGTGGGGTTGGGGGGGGCGGGGGGTTATAGTTAGACAACTTAACAACAGGCTGGAGAGCAGGATTTCACTGCTGTCTCTGGTTTGGACGTTTTAGTCCGTTTCTCCTCTGACTGCAGCAAGCATTGCTTTTAGATGTGCTTGGCACTATTTTAAATACAATACAATGGAAGGAATATGGCTGGATATTTTTTCTTTTATCAAAATGAAAAGTGCCACTGTGCTATGGCAAAAAGTGACAGCTGCTGCTAGTATAGCTTTAGCTCAACAGTCTGACCAATAAGCACATATATAATTACAATTTGGCATATCTAAACACAATTGCATTCAACAGCCATACCCCTTAGGACCTTAGCGAATGTTGGCAGACGCGTTGTAAAATAAGAGCCCAAATCCCGGGGAACTACGCTAGCATAATGAATGGCAGTGGTTTCTGCTACATCGTTGTCATTTTTGGTAAGGTTGCTAATTTAACAAACTCTGCTCTACCACTCTCATATAACACAAAAATAATTAACAGAAAAAATCGGAGTGTCTTTCGCGATATGTCCCAGCCTTTTGCGATGTTTATTGCGCCATTTGATATCGTGATGACGATTTAAAAAAGCGACATATTGTGCAGCCCCGATGTAGTCAAACTTTCATTCAAATCAAAAGAGATGAGATCAGAAAGTGATTGATTTCTGATGGAATGTCCCAGTAGTGTCATAGTATACGTACTGAAGTAGGCTGTTGTTTTTTCACCAGTGTGAGATGGCCTTTCCCAGAGTAAAGCCTGCACCTGATGAGACGGCTTTCAGTGAGTGTCTGCTGAAAAGGAACCAGGACCTGAGCCCCACCCCTGCAGAGCAGGTCAGTCCACCTACATTACCTACGTTAACTAGATAACAATCCGTCTCACCAATTTCTGTTTTGGTAATGCAGTATGTTGCTTACGTTCACTGACATGAACACTGTTTTTGGTGTTTTCCTGCATATAGTCCTCCATCTTGTCCCTGGTCACAAAGATCAACAATGTCATTGACAACCTGATCGTTGCACCAGGCAACTTTGAAGTGGTGAGTCATTTTTATTTTACTGTACAATCTAACCTTCTTAATGACTCCGTAATGAGCATATTATTGTAGTCCAGTTCAGTGTCTGCAGTGTACCACGTCACTACATATTGCAATTGCATGATAAATGTGACAAATGAAAAAAAATGATATTAATTGAAGTGTTCTGCCCGAACATCGCAGGCTATCAGGAATGTTTTAAATATTTAGAAAACTATACAGCATTTCTTTGAAATAAACACATTGAATGTGACATGTTGTGTATAAAAACCCACCGTAGTTCAGTGTAAATATTTGCTGACTAGACTGTTTGTTTGTTTAATTTCTATTTGGCCAACTCTGAGAAGTTTTCAAATATGAGTAAATAGATGTGGAATGTGGAAATATGATAAGCTAGTTAATAATGCTAGTACATGTTAATGTTGTACTCTCTTCTTCATAGCAAATTGAAGAGGTGCGTCAGGTGGGCTCTTACAAGAAGGGAACCATGACGACGGGACACAATGTGGCTGACCTGGTTGTAATCCTCAAGATCCTCCCTACACGTGGGTGATCAGTAGTGGCATCTGTTTACACATTTAACAGGCAATCAATGTAATAATCCAAAGTACAACACTGTCTAAAAGCAAGCTGCTGGTAATGTACCTGTACCTGTTTTGGATGTAACTCCGGGGAATCTCCCATTAAGGTGTTTGCAGTCAGTGAACTGCTAGTGATGGCTGTGATGGGGCTTTTAAAGTAACATCATCTTATTCTGTTCAGAGCCTCAGATTCAGAAAGCTCCACTAGTGTGCATGCGTCTATATGATGTGGATGCATCAGTTTTATCAGCCAAACAAACTGAGATCCTCGGGCTCTCCGCTGCGTCACTGAATCGTGAAGTCAAGTTTTCTGTGCAGTGGGTCTGTTTTTTGGTAGGACCATTTCACGATTGACTACTGTTTAATGGCATGTCATATCGGGGCTGTGCCTTCCTTTGAAAAAGTAGAAGATCTTAACTGTTTAAACACAAGCAGCCAATGTATAACTAACTTAGCCTAAAAGTTAAAAGTGTACCTCTCTGATTAAACAAGTCTATAAATCTGACCGGCATTTGACTCCAGCTTTGGGTATCTTGACAGTTTTCAATACTCGTGTGCAACAGACTCATTTTGATTGGTAGCAAAACAGTATTAGTTTAATACAATACCCCCATTGCCAAAGAAACAGTCTTGAGTGGGTCAGTGTGACTGGCCTGCTTCTTACATTAAAGACCCCTGTGCATCAGTCAGTAATGTAACAAGAGCTTTATTGAGAGCCCTTTGTAATTTAATTTGTGTAATGTTTGAAGATGAGGTTTTCTTTTACAGTGGAGGCAGTTGCTGCTCTCGGGAACAAAGTAGTGGAGACCCTTCGCACACAGGATCCTGCTGAAGGTAACGCACAGAGAGACTGTCGGGATAAATAAGTGTACGCTTTCATTTTCACAAGGGAATACAAGAGGTCAGATCTACTGAGGCCCGTTTATCTAGCAGATGTTTAATGAGGTTTCGCTGGACTGTAAGCAGTAAAGAAGGGGTTTTATTGATGCAGCAATTACGAGCGACATTATTTTGTTTAATTTAGGATACAAACAATATACTTGATTCTGAGACCTTGTTTTGTTGCGGGGAGTCCTGGGAAAATTAAAAGCATGCACTTTTAGTATTTCTCAAGCTTTAGTGATTCACTGATTCATGTAATACTGTATGTACCTGCTGGGCAACTGACTATGTGTATCTGCTGGTTCCAGTGCTGTCCATGCTGACCAATGAGACAGGCTTTGAGATCAGTTCAGCTGATGCTACGGTCAAGATCCTCATCACCACTGTCCCTCCCAACCTGCGCAAGCTGGACCCTGAGCTGCACTGTAGGATCTTACACACATGTTCACAACACACACTTGCACTCAGTGTGTCACCCCGTAGCTCAGGGGTTAGCACGCCCACCATAAGTCGCAATGTTTCCACATCTTTAGTATAGTCAGAGACTTTAGTTCTCGTCATCTCTCTGCAGTGTGTGATAAAGGCATAAAGATACCCACAAATATTTTAAGAATGAAATTGTCTCTGGTTGTTTTTGTATGCCCACTTCAATCTTGGACCATTAAGTTCTATACAAATGGGGGAATATGGGTACATTTTAAACTTATACTTAAGGGTATGCTAAGTAGAATTAGCTGGCTGTTTGTTGCCACACAGAGGCAACAAACAGCGTCAAAGAGGCCCTGGCTCCACTAGAGTGAGAGCTAGAGAGTGGCGGTGGTCAAATGGACCGCCTGGGCAAGAACACACCATGAATCAGAGGAATAAAACCCTTTCTCACAGGGTCTCTGCCGATACAAACGCCACCACACACTTCTAGTGGGTCATAAGTAATTGAGAGGGATTACTTTTGTATTCATTTTGTGTTCTATACATTGTTTTTTAGTAAAGGAGCTGCTGTGTTAATACTCATATAATTCAGTTCTTCATTATAATGATCAGGTAGCCTGTGGAAACAGCTAGCACACAGCTCCTGTAGTCTACAGCTTAAGGTTGTCACTGAAGACCACAAGGTCCCTGGTTTAAATCCTGATGGTTAATTTTGTTTTCTTCAGTGGACATCAAGGTGCTGCAGAGCGCCCTCGCTGCCATCCGCCACGCGCGCTGGTTTGAGGAGAACGCCTCTCAGTCAACGTGAGGAAGTCTTCTTTCATTACCATTAGGCTCGCTGCTCTATGTATAATAATACATGGACATGACCACACAATAGGCTCGCATGAATTTATTGCCTCATGTGATGTTCATAATCTTCAGGGTCAAGGTGCTGATTCGCCTGCTGAAGGACCTGCGGCTGCGCTTCCCTGGTTTTGAACCCCTCACTCCTTGGATCCTGGACCTGCTGGTAAGACCACAAGTCTGCTGCTTCACACTCCCCGAGTCCTGACGTTTGACCCAACACGGTCAGATTACATTAAAAAAAAAGTGTGATTGCATGTACGGCTTATGGCTTGAATTGCATACTTGGCAGATGTAGTGGGTAGGTGTCATCAGCTGTGATGCTGTCATAATGGTGAGGTTGGTGTCTGTTGTGTTCCAGGGCCACTCTGCGGTGATGAACAACCCGTCCAGGCAGCCCCTGTCCCTGAATGTAGCCTATAGGTTGGTTTCTACTCAACTCAGTTTTCATTTGGATGCAGTCTCTATAGATGGGGCATTGTTTTAAGATTTGTGTTGGACTCCTGTGTTTTGAAGGCGCTGCCTGCAAATGCTGGCTGCTGGTCTCTTTCTTCCTGGCTCTGTTGGCATCACTGACCCCTGTGAGAGTGGAAACTTCAGAGTGCACACAGTCATGACTCTGGAACAGCAGGTAGGTTGGCCACCCACAGAGCTAGATCATGCTTCTTTATTTAAAGTGATACGTCGCTGCTGTTTCATCATGGATTACATTAGTTGTGTAAGAGCGTTCATGTCTAAAATTCTTCTATTTATTAATGTGTTGTAAAGTGTTGCATGAACCCAATGACAGTGTGCTAATGTTCAATTTGTGTGTGTTTGTGCAGGACATGGTGTGTTTCACAGCTCAGACACTGGTGAGGGTGCTCTCTCATGGAGGGTACAGGAAGGTCCTTGGCCTCGAGGGAGATGCCAGCTGTAAGAGAACCTAATTCCTAATTATGAGTATAGGCTGCTTTTCAGTTTTCAAACTCATCTCTGCAATGTCATGATAGCTTATATATAAACATTTTCAGCATTTAGAAATAAAGCAACATGCTGGAAACCAGTAAAGGTTCTTGCATTAATAACCTAACCCAAATAGCACAAAGTTAGGAAGTGAGAATAAATCATTAAAGAACAGCCACAGGTCTAAACAAAAACCACACATGAAGTGCTATATAAAAATGTTGAGTGAGAATGCATGCACCCTCCGCAAACTTCAGACCAAGTGGAGACAAGGCTTTATAAATATGATGTGTATGCATCTTGACTATTGTAACATTATTACATTGGTGTCATTTTCAAAATTTCTGTGGAGAGTACTAAAAATCAGCCAGGTCTTCAGAAATGTGATTTTCAAATACTAATTTTTCATTACATGCACACCACACTATCACTGTTTTTGTCCACATTGGTTGAGAAATGATTTCTCTCATGACAAACAATTGTGCTTCCAGTAATATTTTGTCCAAAATGATGATCTCTTGATAACGGGTTAAAAAACACAAGAGTTTTAAAATAGATGAATAAGGTGATAAGCAGCAGCCTCAGGCCTTTTAATCCGTGTATTTCTGTTTTTACATTGGACTTCCAGTTGCATGTTTTATAAAGAAGGCTCTCATTCTACAAATTATGCCTGCATGCATACTAAAATGAATAAATAATACTAACCAGACTGTTGTATGTCTGTTGTTGCAGACCTGGCAACAGAGATGTCTACATGGGACGGTGTGATTGTCACTCCGTCAGAGAAGGCCTATGAGAAACCTCCAGAGAGGAAGGAGGAGGAAGATGAAGCTTTGGAGGAGGGAGGAGATGGAGAGGATGAGAGCATGGAGACCCAGGAGTAAAGGCAAGAAAAGCCCAAAAATAATCCTATATAAAGAAATCACTTATGACTGTGTGTGTATGTATATGTGTATATATATATTTTTTTTTTTATTAATTATAGTTGCAAACAGTGTTCAAGTACGTTAAAGTCAATCCAATAGACCTTTTTCCCAGCAGACATGTTGACATGTCATAGTAGGAACAGCACAGGTGTATTCTAACCATTACTGATGGCTGCGTTCCCCTTAGGAGAGGACCTGGTGTTGTTCATGCTGACTCACTGAAATATCTCACTGGGACACTTGATGGAACTGAGCCATCGTTAAGGTGATCAGTCTCAGCTGGGCTTTTCCTACTATGGCAAGTCAACATGTCTGCTGTGAAAAAGGTCCATTGGGGTGTGCATCTGATATGTATCTACATACATGGGCTATGATATGGCTCACAGACAATATATTTTCAGACCTGCCAACCTTGAAGACATTTTGAGTACAACCCCATATATTTGTTAGTCTAGCCAATAGGAGGCAGAGAACGCTAATAAATAGGCCTACGTACTTCTGTGTTAAAGATGAGTCAGACCAGGTTAACACAGAGCCTTCTTCTGATTACTGAAGTAGTCTAAGTTATGATTTACTTATAAAGCAACTTTAAATAGGCCTAAAGCAACTACTAAAACAACACAAGATTGAAGCCTGGCAGAGACACGATTATAGGCTAATATATAACATGGGTCAGATATTTTCAGATAGGCTTTTCAAAGGTTGACATGGGTGACATTGCATTATGTCAGTTGCCATCACATTGGCCTAGCAAATAGCCCTAGTGTATGCTATGTATCACTAACTGAGCTCGTCCCAGCTGGACTCCCAGTTATGATGTCAAGGTCATTAGTTATGTTCATAAATTCAATTAGGCTAAAAATAGCCTAACTGTTCCCTTTATCTTAGGGTAATCAGCACCTGGCCTGTCTAAAACCTTCTACTTTTCTAGCCATTCCACCACTTTTCTAACTGCCCCCAACTAATGGGAAGGATGGCAGGTGTGACAGGCTAGCCTATTGACACTATGAACATGTTTTTCTTATCATCCTTTTATTTTTAATATCATTATGTTTCGGGGGGTGGGTGGGGGGAGTATTTGCAAGAGTGTATGGCTGCAGCCTGGAGACCTCCCGTCTCATGTCTGGGCATGTCCAATGGTAAATTCAGATGTTCAGAATAGCCTACGGAATCGTGAATTATTTTCTAAATGAAGTCACAGATAAGTTAGTGAGCATGGGAGGCATGAGACGGGAGGTCTGCAGGCTGCAGCCATACCCGACTCAGTATTTGCGTGTGGGACTGTGTTCGTTACCTGTTGTCCCTTCGTGACTGATAGATGTCTGTTGCGTGATGAGGTAGCCTGGACGTGTGGAGGCAGGGCCATCTCTACCGACAGCTGTCAAGAAATCGCTGTGGTTTCCGAACCTTTTGAGGCGGTTCAGCCGTGGCATGCACGCCCACAGTTACCCGGCCAGCCTGGCTTGCTTGAGGCACTGAATTGAATTAAACGCGCAAAGCAGAGGGTTAAAATACAGCGCTCTGATTGGCCGAAAGCTTTTCACTCCACTTACACGCTGTGGCTCAGCGGCAGAATCAATGTCATAGATGTAGATTGCATAGAAACTGAAACCGGCGAAATGAAAGATGCAACAAAATGCGTACCTAGAGAGCAAAGCGTACTTAAGGGTCAAAATGCGTGCCGAGTACGAAAAATACGTACATGTTGGCAGGTCTGCATTTTAATATGGAACAATTCAGTGCTATTTTATTTTATGTTGATTCGATAAGATACAGTTAATATTTGTTCAATGTAAACGCATTCATGTTCCATTATAAAAGAAACGTTACCTATCTTTAAATATACATTTGTATATGTAAAAGGTACCAGGGAATTAAATTAATTATTTAAGCCACTTATACTCGCGTTGCCAGACCCTCCTCCACAGTGCTGCAGAGGAGGGTCTGACTAATCCACACAGCATTCTGGGATGGGAGAAAAACGTGTTCTGGTTTATTGGCATTTCTTTAAACCAATCACAATCATCTTGGGCGGTGCTAAGCTCCAGACGGAGCCACGGTGCCTCTGCTAAAGTCTCAGGAAGGAACTTGTTTTGGTGGAACATGTGGACGTTCAAAAGTAGTTTTAGTCGTGCAACAGAAAACTCCGATTGGACAGATAGTCTAGCTAGCTGTCTGGATTTACCCTGCAGAGATCTGAGGAGCAGTTAACCATAGTCCTCACAAATCCAACACAAAGACAGAGGAAGGGGACGGCACCTGAACAATCCCAGAATGAAACATTGTTGATATAGACTACGCCACTTAAATGAAACCCCTACTTGCTGCTGTAATCTTGAAGGCAGTAGCTCAAACTTAGGTCCACGTGACACAGCACTCCAAGCTAGAATGTCTGGTTTCTGTCTGTGGACAGATTTTCTTACCGCGACAGCTTCACAACCATGAAAGAGGCAGTCACGAATCTTTACAGGTGTGTAGTTCATCTATCAAAATGAAGGCCGAGTTCAGGGGTAGGGGCCATTGACAGCTCTGACACTTCACTGGCAGACGTCTTTACCTCTATCTTCTTCACCTCTTGAATGAGAGCATCCTTGGAAGGCCTCAGGTTAAATATGTACTTAAATAAGAAAACATCTAACTATTAGAACTATATCACTATTAAAATGCCCTACCCATAAAAAAAAAAGTCACTGCATTTGTTATTTAAAAAGACGGGAGTTATAATTTTGATGGTGGAGATGGAGAGCAGTATAAATGTGGTGAGGTTTGGATATGCCAGGGAGAGCGGTGTACTGACTGCAACATTGTAGCAGTGAATGGGTACGGTGGAGCTTGTGTCATGGTCTGGGCTGAGTGGTGGCCATACAGACCTACTGTATGTGTGTTCAGGACAGTTGGCGAAATGGCTGTAAGACACAGCAATTAAATCCTGGGGCCGTATTACAGAAAAGTCTGAAATCCTATCTTCTCGGTTTAGGTTGACATTTAGGGTTTTTGGTTTTACAGAAACAGATTTCCTATCTGCATTAAGGGGAAAAAATCCTAGCTTATGTTAGGATAGAAATGTAGCTATTACCTAACTTTGATGAATGGACTTTCCCAAGTTGGGATGGTATAGACCACGGGTGGAAAATGTCCGGCTTCTGAGACAGTTTAATCAGCCACAAGTCAATTCAGAAAAAAATAAAATCGATGCATTTTCAAATGAGATATGAAATTAGCCTCCACAGTACAATAGTTTGAGTAACGTGACAATCATAGGTTCACTAACACGCTTGCTCTGCTCTTTCTACAGTCAATGTGCTTACCAACAAGCCTATTGAGGAGCTCCTTTCCTCTGGGTCATGGTGTATACTTCTGATGTAACCTGGACAGAAACACCAGCAGGAAAAATGTTCCACCTGAAAGCTACCAGTCCCTCATTTGTCAGTTTTTATTGTTTTTACTTTCCCCGTTTGGTTTTTACTTCCTTGTTGTAACACCCTGAATTAAAAACTTTTTTTATTTAGCTTGAGTCTTATTTGTGCCAAAATGAAAGGAGGAGCAAGGATCAAACAGCCCAGCCACAATTACAGTAATAATCACCAAAGTCATGGATTTCAGCACACAATTTATATGGGTGTAAAATTTGCCTGATGGTATCTCTGACATATTTGGGTCGAGGTTCCCAAATGACAACATACTGTAGATGCTTACTGCCGAAAAGTGATATGGGTGACAGAATGTTATTTAAAAAAAAAAAGAAGAATCATAATTAGAATGTAACACAAGCAGTGATATTTTAGATTCTAGGTCAGAAAATATGCATTTGTTCATCTGAGTACAGGAGACATTTCAGTTTTTTCCTATTTATGTTAAACTGAAGGTGTTCTCTTTTCACACTGGCACTCACTTGACAAATGGACAAACTGACAGAGCGAACACCAATGTAGTTCTGTACACCACATGGGGACAAAAGAGAATGGGTGACGTGTAGTCCAGATCAACGACAGGATTCTTTATTCTCCCTATTGAATCTTCTCTTGGGCCTGCTACAACATGCAACACAATGTGGTATAACATGACAATTAAATTTGTTCTCAAAGCATTGTGTTTTGGCTTTAGAATCAAATGCTTCAGCTGTGTAGTGTCAACAGTTGATGGAAGTCACGGCTATAAGTGTTGGCTGCCTCTCTTTTGAAGGTACACAATTTAAAAAGCTATTTTACAACATGACCAAAAGGCAGCATGCTGCTGCCTCCATCAGTTATGTCACCAACACCTTGCATGTTGGTCCCTTGAGTCTCCCTACCTTAGATATAATTATTTGGAACTTTATGAGCATGCACATTCAATAAAAGTTTGACCATTTTATGAACAAGTCAAACAAGATTCACATTGTAATTATGTTGTATCCTAAATCACCTCCCAGCACACTGCGTCTTTAAAGGTCTTATGACATGCTGCTCTTTGGATGCTTTTATATAGGCCATAGTGGTCCTCTAATACTGTATCTGAAGTCTCTTTTATATAGACCTTAGTGGTCCCCTAATACTGTATCTGAAGTCTCTTTTATATAGACCTTAGTGGTCCCCTAATACTGTATCTGAAGTCTCTTTTATATAGGCCATAGTGGTCCCTCTAATACTGTATCTGAAGTCTCTTTTATATAGACCTTAGTGGTCCCCTAATACTGTATCTGAAGTCTCTTTTATATAGACCTTAGTGGTCCCCTAATACTGTATCTGAAGTCTCTTTTATAGAGCCAGTCCCACAATGAGCTTTCCTTAGGATGTGCCATTTCTGTGTCTGTAGCTTTAAATGCTATTGAGAGAGGGGGGGGCAAGGTGGAGGGTGGGGTGTGGCCTTGACCATCTGCCATGCTTCGCTTGTTTTCAAGCCATGATATCTCTCTCTCATGGGAGGTAACCTTTCCCCTTATGACATCATAAAGGGAAGATTCCAGATCGGCCCATCTGAGCTTTCATTTTCTCAAAGGCAGAGCAGGATACCCAGGGCTCGGTTTACACCTATCACCATTTCTAGCCACTGGGGGACCATAGGCAGGCTGGGGGAGCTCATATTAATGTTAAAAAACCTCATAAAGTGACATTTTCATGCCATGGGACCTTTAAAAGTATCCACTTAGGCTATTAATCTTGCCTGCACTTCCATCTTGTGTTGCACTTTTTCAGAGAACGCTTTGATACCAGTGGCCCAAAGATAGTTAACTGCTATGACTGGGGGAGTGAGCTGTAATGTAAGGAGGACAACAAATTGATGGTGATCAGTATGACATACCAGACTGTGACAGGTATAGGCACAACAAACGCGCATTCTGTCTGCAACAATCAGACTTCAGGTATTCAACACTACATGTCACAGCTGGATTGTGTCACAAGTGCAACACACCTGAACCTTCCAACCTGTAACATCAGATCAGTTATGGCAATGCTTTTCTCCTCACAAGATTTAGTTCATTTATGTTCTGCACCTCCATCTCACAGGACTCTGACAGTTCAGTCACTTAGTGGCTCAAAAAACTAACTCACTGGGTGTAAACGATGTCAGGCAATTTAACAAAACAAACTTCAGGTTGTCATTTTGATTGGTTGTCAAACATGAAGATGGTGGGTCTTATCTAACATGAGCCTGTCAGAGGGCAGACACAAGAGAGAGTAGAGACACGGTCACATCAAAGTTGCGTGCTTCTGATAGTCAGTAACCGTTTTTGTTAAAACTGTGATGAACAATGATAACCCTCATCATCACCTCATCACTAAAGAATTCTTGGCTTTCGTTTCTGTCTGTGTTTATTTGTTGACTAAATTAACTGAGGCCAACACCAAGGGTAGGTAACATGACCCATCTATGTAGGGGTAAATCAAGTAGGCCACTAAGAAGCCTCCCCACCACTAGGTGAGTTTACAGATAGGTATGTGTGAGATCTCAGTACAGAGTACTGGGAGATGATGACTCAGGACAGATATGTAGAATGACTTGATGGATAAGGGTTAGCTTTGTAAGTGGGGGGGGTCTGTGCAGCACTGCTACACTGCTGGGTCACAACTTTCATCTAAAGCATAACATCGTAACTGATCAGTTCAAACATGCAGGTCAGTAATAAGCTGTGAGCTGTGTAAGCCGTATGTAATGCAGAGTGGAATACACTCCTCATGGATGCAACCTGTTTGAGGATATTTGAAGGATGTTGTTGCCCTGCCACTATTCCAAAATGTGATACCAGTCACTAGCACCTGCTGCATTTACAGAATGATGAGGGTTTGTTAGCTCCGTTAGATTCTCATCTGAGTCCTCCTCGTAGCTCCTCAGATGGACCCCTCCACTGTGTAGCTGGGTTCATGGCTTAAGCTTGAGCCAGGGGTGGACCATGGTGAGGATGGAGAGGACAGAGGAGGCCAGGCCACAGGCCCCGACAAAGCCTTGCCCTGTAGGGTAAATCCCCAGCCGGTCCAGTGGGATGAAGATATCACAGCTGTTCTTCAACAGGTCCAGCAGCAGTGGCGGGTTGCTGTACAGCACCGTCACCAGCAGGTGGAGCTGTCTGCGGAGCCAAGCCAACATATCAGGTGTGGAGGGGGACAACAAGTGGTCAGTGGGCAGGGTGGGGCTGGGTGAGGGTGGCGATCTGGCAGCTCTGTAACGTGCTTCACACTCAATGAGGAGGCGCAGCTCATAGACATCTCGAGTCAGGTTGAGGATCAGAGCAAAGAGGTAGTACCTGCAGATTTCAACCCAACAGTATTATTAGCACAGTACAATCATCATTTACAAATGAGAAAATACTGCTTTAAATCTATTTTTGAAAAAGCTGGAGAGAGAATCGTCAGGGTGTCATGCTTATTAAACTGATAACTGATATTTTGGATGCATGGCTTGAACTGGACTGTTAGTTGGGATGTTATATATTGTATTATGGCTGTTATCTTCTGTTTTGTGTCTGTTTCCAATTACTCGTTTGTATCTTGTGCTGCTGCCTATCTTGGCCCAGGCTGCGGTCGAAAGTCAAAAGAATTACATCGTATGTCTTGTTCTAATCATTTTTCTTTGTGCCCCTTGTAACTATGCAACAACGAACGTTATTGACATAGGCCTGCTTTGGTCAAACTACCATGTTCTGAAGGACAGGACTTTGCCCTGTGTGTTTCTTACTAGGTTTCATGCAGGCTGTACTGGTGAAAAATATGACTTCACTACCAAGGTTGGAATTGAAATAAAAAAAGAATATAGACCACCATACATTAAGAATGGTTGCTCATGCTCACTCTCCTGTCCACTCATATTTATCGACATATTAGGGTTGGGCATCGAGAACTGATTCCTACTTGGAATCGTTTCAAAAATTACGATTCCAGTAGAATCGTTTTTTTATTGGAATCGTTTAGAGGATTTGGTTTCAAATCCGATCATCGCTTCCCAATTTAATATGCGCAAGTTTTGGTTTCCGTAGCGACCAGGCGCTTGTGTTGCAGCCATGGAGCTCAGTAAGCAGCGCTCTAGTGTGGCTTCATTTGACATTGAAAAAGCTGTAAAACTGCAAACCACCATTGACTCAAAACAAAACGGTCCTCTTATTTGTGAAATAAACATGTGACCCGTTTCAACTCCACCCCTCAAAGACTCGGAATCAAGAATCGATAAGAACCGGAATGGAAAGGAAGAATCAGAATCGTTAAAATCCAAACGATGCCCAACCCTAATGAATATGACTGTAGGAAAATCAAGGCTGCCAATCCTTACGCACTGACAATGAGATGCCAAGCATCCTCTTTGATGTGCGGAGAAAAACAAAGTTGTAACTGAGAGCCTACCAGTAAACTGCAACAAGCTCAGCCGCTGCTGACTTGGTCACAACTGAACATTCAGACAAGTACAGGACTATGGACTAACGGTTCACTGAATACGACGTTTAAGCCACCACCATTTCCAGCAGTGAGCTAACTGGTATGCTTCACTCCCGGGTTGTGACCCAGGTCGGATCAACTTGTGTTGACTTGCTGGGTTTGAACTGACAAAAGAAGGGTTAAACATGCTGGTCCGACCCTGGTCATTGGTGTGAAACAGGTTCATTTCACTCAGTTAGAAACCTTCCTAAGCAAAAAAGACAATTCGACCGCAGCCCAGGAGTCCCTTTAAAAGAGATTTTTGATCAAGATGGGACCTATCCTGGTTAGATCAAAATAGACAGATGTTTTGGAGCTTTACATAGATAGGCCTGTGCAGAGCTTAGAGTCTAACTAGTGAATATATGCACAATTCTGCAATAATCAATATGCAGAATTGTCCAGGCAGTGTGTGGGTCATTTGACGCTCTTTATTAACCCCGTCAGAGCTTATTGGACCAGCAGAACCAGCTGCCGTTACGTTGCTGATGCTAAGAGCAACTAATTCAAACTCATCTAAATGTTGGCAGGCAAATCAAACATTTAAGAGTCTATTTTAAACTGCAACAAAATCATGTGGTCTCTTAATCCCAGATCAGATTTCTACAGCTCAGATCACTTTATTAAATCTTTTCCATGTAGTGTCTTATGAAGACAACATATCAAACGCAGGCTATTGTGTAGTTCTATTTAAAAAGTGTCACATAGCCTCAGTTACGTTTTTACTGATTATTATTTGATGTAGGTTTTTTTGAAATAAAAAAGTGCTATAAATATAAATTTGTCGTTGAAATGTACACAAAAAAGAAGGTGACTCACCTGAAAGATCTCTGACTCCACTTGTGCTGGTCCAGTTTGGAGACGAGGCCAGTTTTTCCAGCCCACAGGACGTTGTCACAGGCAAAGTACATGGCTCTGTTGAGGTGGCCGATTGTCAGGCAGAGCCTCAGCACGCTGTCAGAAAGATGGATGGCCCTCTTGGCAGCCTCCAGCGCCTCCACAGAGTTTCCCAGGCGCAGCACTGTGGTACACAAACACACATGAGCCACAACCCTTCACCTCTGGTGCTTAGAAAATAACTTGCTGCTTCACTCACACTTTCTCGATAGGCTCATGTGTGCTTCCAGTTGACTGACGGTTTTACGCAGTTCGGCCGCTGCCCCACCCTTCTGCAGCGTGTAGCCCAGCAGAGTGCAGGCATATTGAGCCGCCCTGTGAGTGGACAACACAAACAAATAAAGCAGACTTATTGTAAAAAAGTAGACCGGTAAATCAGCCAGGCCAATATATCAGTTCATATCAGCTTACTGCAGATACATGGTTAGGTTTGGGGTCATTTAGAAAAATAGCTGTGCTCAAAACCGTTCCCTCACTCACTCACTCACTATTCCCTATATAGTGTTTATTAAATAGGGAACTATATAGGTAATGACTAGGGGATGACCAAACCAGTCTTCTGCTTCTTCTCTTTGGGAAAAAAAACAGGGTTGCATTGCATTGTGATATACGGGAGTAAAATGTAGGGTACATCGTATGTACACTCAAATTAGCCGTGTATTGTGGGTATTTTATAGTCTATATAGTGAATGAAATCCACAGCTGAGATTCAAACGCCACTACAAAATGGTGAACTACACTATATAGTGCACTATTTCCGTGATAGGGAACGATTTCGTACACAGCTAGTGTCTTCATTACAGTTAGTTATCCTTTCATCACCTGTCAGACAATTATCAGAACAGACATGGAACAGCACAGTGCTCCACAACATCATCATCATCACCTCTCTCTGGGTGGTTCCACAAAGGAACGATAGAAGAGAACCAGTACATGTTCACTCCAAACTGCAACCCCTCCCCACCCCGACTACGCCTTGATATCCTGTCCATAAATACTACAAACAGGATTGGTGACAAAGCGCAGACCTGGCGAAGGCCAACCCTCACCTGAAACGAGTCCGACTTACTGCCGAGAACCCTGACACAGCTCTCGCTTTGGTCGTACAGAGATTGGATGGCCCTGAGAAGGGACCCCCTCACCCCGTACTCCCGCAGCACCTCCCACAATATCTCCTGGGGGACCCGGTCATACGCCTTCTTCAGATCCACAAAGCACATGTAGACCGGTTGGGCAAACTCCCAGGCTCCCTCGAGAGTGAAGATCTGGTCCGTTGTTCCACGACCAGGAGAGAATCCGCATTGTTCCTCTTCAACCCGAGGTTCGACTATCGGCCGAACCCTCCTTTCCAGCACCTTGGAGTAGACTTTACCGGGGAGGCTGAGAAGTGTAATACCCCTGTAATTGGCACACACCCTCTGATCCCCCTTTTTGAACAGGGGAACCACCACCCCGGTCTGCCACTCCTTAGGCACCGTCACAGACTTCCACGCAATGTTGAAGAGGCGTGTCAACCAAGTCAACCAAGACAACCCCTCCACACCCAGAGCTTTAAGCATTTCTGGACGGATCTCATCAATCCCTGGGGCTTTGCCACTGTGGAGTTGTTTAACTACCTTAGCGACTTCCACCAGGGAAATTGACGACAAGCCGCCATCATCCTCCAGCTTTGCCTCTACCATAGAGGGCGTATTAGCTGGCTTTAGGAGTTCCTCAAAGTGCTCCTTCCACCGCCCTATTACCTCCTCAGTTGAGGTCAACAGCGTCCCATCCTTACTGTACACAGCTTGGATGGTTCCCCGCTTCCCCCTCCTGAGGTGGCAAACGGTTTTCCAGAAGCACCTTGGTGCCGACTGAAAAGTCCTTCTCCATGTCTTCTCCCACACCCGCTGCTTTGCCTCTTTCACGGCAGAGGCTGCAGCCCTTCGGTACCTTGCAACTGCCTCCGGAGTCCTCCAGGATAACATATCCCGGAAAGACTCAGTCGGACGGCTTCCCTGACCACCGGTGTTCGAGGGTTACCGCCCCTTGAGGCACCTAAGACCATAGCTCCCCGCCGCAGCTTCAGCAATGGAAACTTTGAACATTGTCCACTCAGGTTCAATGCCCCCAGCCTCCACAGGGATGCACGAAAAGCTCCGCCGGAGGTGTGAGTTGAAAGTCTGTCAGACAGGGGCCTCTTCCAGACGTTCCCAATTTACCCGCACTACCCGTTTGGGCTTACCAGGTCTGTCAGAGTGTTCCCCCACCCCCTGACCCAACTCCCCACCAGATGGTGATCGGTTGACAGCTCCGCCCCTCTCTTCACCCGAGTGTCCAAAACATACGGCCTCAGATCAGATGAAACGATTATAAAATCGATCATTGACCTTTGGCCTAGGGTGCTCTGGTACCAGGTACACTTATGAGCATCCCTATTTTCGAACATGGTGTTCGTTATAGACAATCCATGACTAACACAGAAGTCCAACAGCAAACAACCACTCTGGTTTAGATCAGGGAGGCCGTTCCTCCCAATCACGCCTCTCCATGTGTCTCCATCATTGCCCACGTGCACGTTGAAGTCCGCCAGCAGAACTATGGAGTCCCCCCCTGGAGCCCCATACAGGACTCCATTCAAGGTCTCCAAGAAGGCCTAATACTCCGAACCCTTGTTTGGTGCATATGCACAAACAACAGTCAGAGTTTCCCCCCCCCACAACCCGCAGGCGTAGGGAGGCGACCCTCTCGTCCACCGGGGTAAACTCCAACGTAGCGGCGCTCAGCCGGGGGCTTGTGAGTATCCCCACACCCGCCCGGCGCCTCACACCCTGGGCAACTCCGGAGAAGAAAAGAGTCCAACCCCTATCCAGGAGTATGGTTCCAGAACCGAGACTGTGCGTTGAGGTAAGCCCCACCAGATCCAACTGGTAGCGCTCCACCTCCCGCACAAGTTCCGGCTCCTTCCCCCACAGAGAGGTGACATTCCACGTCCCCAGAGCCAGCCTCTGCCGCCTGGGTCTGGTCCGTCGAGGCCCCTGACCTTCACCGCCACCCATGTGGCCAACTGTACTTTCAATACAGTCACCATTAATAACCACTTAATGGTGTGTGTTCCTCCTTGTCCTGAATAAGAAATCCTTTCCTTACTTTTCTTCTAGCTGAAGAAATCTGGACACCAGTTAACACACTTCTTTACACATCCGCAATACTTTTTTTAGCTTCAGTGATTTAACCAACAATTACTGGGTCATTAGTAGATTAGTTAGCCCTACTTGCCAGGGCACAAGCAGGAGCACTAGAGACTTTCTGTTTAGCACTCCACTAACTTACATGATGATACAAGTATTTAATCATGCTGTGCAGCTCTTCTAGAGTTTGCTCTTTCAAATGTTATCGGACCGAATGGATCAAATTCTGATAGTGAAAGGAGGCATTTGGTGGGGTTGGACCAGGGGTTGATGCAAAGACTGTATAAGTGGAGCCAAAACATCTGGATTGCCGCCTGGTGGCTGGCTGCAGTATAGGTAATAAATCCCGCCCCCTCCATGTAAGCCAATGGGACATAGACCAAACAAAAAAATAAGTACAAGTCAAATAATTTATTTCCAAAGATGGTTTCTATAATTTTAGGTAGTTCTTATTATGCTGATGTTTGTGAAAGTGTTCATTTCTCTAATAAGTTTGGTTTTTATTAGTTATTTCATGCTATGAAAACAGCGTGATACGTCATGATTGACTCGTCACGAGCAAATCACACCTGTCGGATGTATGGGTGGGACTTCGATACCGTGTCTCCACCACCCAATCACTACGCTCCAAAATTACAAGATGGCAGCGCCTGTATTCGGGATATTTTGGCTTTACTTTTGTGCAATGGAAGGAAGTGGAGACGCTTCTTCCATCTTTATGTACAGTTATTGCTTGTGGCGCTCAAAAAAATGTATCCACTGACTTACAGACGTGTCTTTTACCATGTAAGTCTATGAGAAATTATCAAATTAACACGCTGGCTTAGTGTGGACAGTAGGCCCAAATGGAGTGACACACTTACGTGTGTTGTCACAATAATAGAGCCTGCCTGAGCCCAAACTTGAGCCGATATTTCCCGCCACTATCCCAGGGACCTGGCCAGGCTGGGCCCTTTATTACCCTAATTGGCTGGGAGAAAGCTATGCCTCTCCAGCTTCTCCCGTAGCTCTGGGTGGATGTCCTGACCTGACTTGAGTGGGAGTGGGGTAAACTGTGCTAAATCGTGTCTCCCCCGTCTGTACCACTGTCTTACATAATTGCACAACCAGGCCAGATAGTTTCAGATATCTCACGAGTCCTTTAGCAGCAGATAGATCTCTCCTATATCCGGCGCGTTGTCGGCCAGTGCGTCAGCATGCAGACCATGGTGAAGGACAGTATTAATTAGGTGATGGAGACCATGGTGAAGGACAGTATTAATTAGGTGATGAGACCGTGATGAAGGACAGTATTAATTAGGTGATGGAGACCGTGATGAAGGACAGTATTAATTAGGTGATGGAGACCGTGATGAAGGACAGTATTAATCAGGTGATGGAGACCATGATGAAGGACAGTATTAATCAGGTGATGGAGACCGTGATGAAGGACAGTATTAATGAGGTGATGGAGACCGTGATGAAGGACAGTATTAATGAGGTGATGGAGACCGTGATGAAGGACAGTATTAATGAGGTGATGGAGACCAGAAAGTCTCCTATATGGTTCCAGGTCTTTGATTACGTTGCTGTCTTGATCTGGTCCCCTCACTATTCAGCTGAGAGAGCGACGGGTCGTTACATTTCTTCATTCGGATCCATTTACGATCCGTTCCATTCTGAATAAACTATCAGCAGTTTACACGCTTCGTCCTTGTTGCATTATTCATTAAGATAACTCTAAACAGATTTCTGGAGTTCAAACAACTCGGAATTGTAGTTGAGAACATCAGTTATAAACGGCCCACGTACTAAAAATCTAAGCCTTACACAATAACATAAAACCAATCACCATTTTCTCTTGAACTGTTCAATGGCCACGGCAAACAGTTCACTGTCTGTTCTACTTTCATTCTATTTCTATGGGCTCAACATACCTTGCTAACCCACTCGCTCCGCATACATTACTCTGGAAAGAGACTGATTTGAACCTCCAATGTGAAACAGAATATCCTGAAAACAACTTGAGGCCTAGCCCATTTTCCCAGTTCCAACCATAGACTATGAAATATGGACATAGTCTCCTTGTGTCACCCATAGGTTTCTGAAGAAACAAAAAGAAGTTCAAAGTGGGCAGCTCCCGGTAGCCATCTTGGTAGTGCCTGACGTCAGCTAATCAAAATATGGGCAAAGAGGTGGAGGCGGGCTGAATGAAGCCTACAGTCTATTAGTACGTCCCATTTGTACTCAGAAGTCTGAATTTCAGAGGTCAAAGTGGGAAACACACCCCTTGAACTCGAATTTCCTTGTTAGGAGGTCGGACAACCTCACAGTACCCTGTACTAAAAATCCAACACGGCTGCCCCGTGCATCAACAGTAGTGAAATCTGTAGTAACATACAGTTTATTATCACTTCTGTCTTATTTGCGTCTCACTAAATCAGTCGTACACATAGTCCTGTCCAACTTCTATCTGTGGTCATGTTGTTAAGCTGTTTGTATGCACACAAAACGGCGTAATGCGTTGTTATCAACTGGTATTGCTAACAATGGCTAACCTGGCTAGAGCTAACCCCACAATGAAATCTCCGACTTGGTAATAAACCTGTTTGAGTCATGACTCACTCGAATCTTTCACCCGTGTCTTTAAATAAAAATAAAAAATCCCATAGATTTTCTCCATAAGGATTTAGATTATCATCCATAAAGTCTAAACCATCCGAGGTAGACTGACCCCGAGCTCCGAGTTGTTAAACTATAGTTTCTGCTCCTGTAGAAGACAGAAGTCTGTATGAAATCAACCTGGTTTTAATAAAATCATGTTTCATTCACGATCTTATGGAGAAATACTACACTACAATCCTAAGCGTAACAGCGACGTCTCTGATTGGTGGAACTTGCAGTTACCATGGAAATGTTTACCGTACCCGAACAGCTAGAGCGAGCTTCTACCATAGAAATCTCTGATAGTTTCTTTACAGTCTTGTTACCTTTTTCAGTTTTCATGTTGTTCTTTTGCGCTGAATCAAATGTGTTATGGTCACCATTCATCTCGTAGCTGGTTGGCTTGGTTCCAGCCTAAAACTCGTTATATAAGCATTTAATGAAATGTCAAAGGAGATACTGAATGGGGAAAATCACTTCCAGAACCAGAGCTGTTCAAAAAGTGGGCGCTGACTGTTGAGCTCTATCTGCTCTCCTCCTGTAACGGCAGGCAGCCACCACCTGTCACTCAAAGGGGAACGCCCTTTATTAATTGTGGTAAACTTAGCTATAGAGACCAAAACAGCTTAACATTACTCCAAGCTACTGCTGCATCTCCGGACAGAACACTGTGGTTACATGTCAGCCTCTATTCCCATTGTTAAAACAGAGAGCCCCCCCCCCCCGTCCCCTATACTATATATGACTGAGTGGTATTTACACACTTTAGAAGTGATGCACTGATCCTCTCTTCTGCGAGTACGTCTTCAATCATCCACCTGATTATTTTCTTTGTTTTAGAAACAAAAACATTCCACTCCCCCTTTTACCATAAAAAAGTTGTAAAAGTTGCTTTTCAAATGAATGAAATGAATAAAAACGTTGCTTTTTAAATGATGCATTGTATTGATGTATGAGTTTTTAATGATTTATTTTAATGAGAGGCTGCTTTCCAGGGTGAGGAGAGTTCCCCACCGCTTTAAAAACCTGTGACCTGTGATCCATGTCCGGGTTACGACTAGGGCTGCACAATTAATCGCAGTTTTATTAAAATCACAATATGGACTAGTGCAATATTTGTTAAAGGCAAAATATGTGTCAAACCATTATACCGATCACACTATAATCACTTTAATTTTTTTAAGATTTAATATTAGTCAATGAAAATGAGAATAATGACACAAACATGATCATTCCCTTCAATATCGTGAATCATATTGCAATATCAGTCAAAATAATCGCTATTAGATACTTCCCTCATGTCAGGCAGCCCTAAAGCTGGAGGATCAAGACCAGATCGATGAGAACTGGGAATCTCGCTTCATGGACCAGGCTAGTCTGGAGGGATAGCTAGGTTTCCACGGTAACTGTCCCCTCCGAGGGTTTTAGTGGTACCAAAGTTAAAGTAAGGGGGAAATATGATCAAATGCACTCATATTTTAACATATAGAGCATGCATGTTTTCTCTCTAACGTCACACTCAGTCCCCTAGCTGAATGTCAGACCACACTGTTAGCTACTGTTGACTAAAACACAGCATTCATCTTTCAAATCAAAAAAATAAACCGAGTCAGAATACCTCAGATGGAAGTGTCAACCTAACGTTATCTCTGTAAAGGAACTTCACGATAACAAACTAGCTAGCCAAGTGGCTAGGAGATAAGTAACGTTAGCTAACTAGCTAGCGAACTTCGAGTGCTTTAACATGTGTAGCTAACTTAAACGTTATCCCCATTGTTGATAAAAATCGTAACATTACCTAATGACTCTCTCCTTGGCTTGGCTCTGGGCGTTAAACCGAACCCAAGAGTCCATACTGGCTGCTTGATCTGGGCCTGGAACAGCTGCTGTTGAACCAGTTAGCTTTCCACCTGCTACCTGTTTATGCCAACACCTGTTGCGCTGCTAGCTAGCTAGCAGCTATGTGTACTGCGTCCTCCTGTGAGGACAGCTCATGATGTATAAGATATAGAGACAGCCCAGAAGGATCAACTGTTTACAAGTCGCAGATATGACTCGCTTCCGAATCCGTTCAACTTCTTCTTCTTCTTGGTATTTACTGGCAGTTGAACATGTGAGACAGCTTTTAGGTGCATTACCGCCACCTCCCGGACTAACCCGGACTGACCCGGAATGACCCGGACCGGACCAGCTGTGTGTTCATTCCATGGAGGTTCATTCGGTCTCTTGTTTATGGCCCTTACTGTTTCAATCCAATTGTATTTATAGTGTCAAATCATAACCGTCCCTTATCTCAGGACACTGCACATATAGAGTAGGTCTAGAGTAGACCACCAAGAGGTGCAACTGCGGTTTACAGAAGTGTACCATACAGCCGTCCCATGTGATGTCATGATGATGTCATACACCAGTCCAGACGTGTGGAGTGTCTGGAGGAGAGCAGATGTAGCTTGGTGACTGTGGAGTGCTGACTCCTGTCTTCATATGATCTGTTACTGTCCACTGGAACTCGACCATTACACGCTCATCAACTTGTCAACTTCAGTTTATGGGACAAGCTTTTATTGATGATGACTTATAGAAAGTGTTTTAAAGCAATAGGCTGCCATAAGATCGACCAGCAGCAAACGACAGCATTAACAGCAACATACCTGTTCTTTATACTTATGTTCTGTATCTACTTGTATAGTTCAATATTCCTAGGTTAATAGGTAATAAGTGATAAGTGTGAGGTTTTTTTCAGAGGTGGGAAAACACAATGCAGCCAGAGTTGTACTACAATACCACCCAAACTATGTGAATATTATATATGATCAGTCAAGGGTCTGGGTCTGGGTCTGCCTGAGGTTTCTGCCTGGTAAAAGGGAGTTGTTCCTCGCCACTGTCGCACCAAATGCTCTTGGGGGAATTGTTGGGTCTTTATAAATTATAGAGTGTGGTCTAGACCTACTCTATCTGTAAAGTGTCCTGAGATAACTCTGGTTATGATTTGAGACTATAAATAAAATTGATTGAACTGATATACTGTATAATGTTACTGTTGTGGGATTAATAAAGGATTTTGAATCTTGAATCACTGATATGTAAATGCTAAATGACACATGGCCAAACCCAGGGGACAAAAAGAAATGGTATGCATGTCAAGGCTGTTTGACAGGGTTCATTTAGCAATACTTCATCAACAAAGTTTGTATTAATATGACAAGACCATTTGTTTATCTTATTTTAATATACAGTCAACATTACAAGAGCAGCACATTTTTACAATAAAATAATAATAAAATCAAAAGAACAATATTCTAACGTAGCCAAATTCAATTATTTAGTACATATATTGTTTAAGTGTCAGAATAAATATTTAGTTTGATGATTTATGAATAGAATGATGTATACATTACTTTTTCAGTTTGTGTCACCAATTGGACACTGAACATTAAAAAAATTCATGATAATGGACCATCAGTGGTTTTGGTATGGGATGAAATCAGATTTGATCCAGAAATGTCTGCAAATGTATATTGTGAGATATATATTTTTTAAGATAATTTTTTGGGAATTTTAAGGCCTTTATTTGACAGGACAGCTGAAGACATGAAAGGGGAGGGGGGATGACATGCAGCAAAGGGCCGAGGTCGGAGTTGAACCCGGGCCCGCTGCATGCAGCTTTAACTCCATTCAAATGAATGCCATTATGATGAAACTAGATGTGGTATTGTCATAATCATTATTACTTTGATTCGGTTCAAGGGTGAAAAAGCAGTGGCTACAATCAGAAAATCATATTGGTCTTTTAGAACTTGGCCAAGGAAGTTCAATGGGAGGTAGTATGACAATAATAATCTCAACTCCACAGAAGGTCAATTTACTAGATTTCTTTCCAAGCTTTCGACCACCTCTCACAGTCTTCATCAGCAGATAGAGTTTGCTCACTCTTATTTCTAATTATTAATATTTATGTCATAAACTGATGAGACCATGAGATGTGGCTGAAAGACTAAGCTAGCTTTAAGCTAGTCAGTGGACCTTGAGTAACGTTTCTGTCTGGACCAGGCAGTGTCTGTAATGATTTGTACACCACTCACATCACATACATGAAGGCTGCTATTGCTGTAAACACGAAAGACACTTAACTAATGACAAGTGTCTCCTATGCTCACACAGAAGACACTATGCATATGCTTTGGTCCATGCCAAAAGATGATCTGTCATAATGCAGCAGCACCTGTCTGAGAACAATGTGTCTGCAGGCCAAACATCGGCACCCCCAGACCTAAATTATTGATCAGTCAAGTATTTTTTTTAAATTTCCAAGTGTTTTTATTACAATGCGTTTTTATACTGATACATATTCTACTGTATTCATACTATCAAACCACAATGTGACAATCAATCATATTCATCAACCACTGTAGGGAGCAGTTGGCTTTTACATTTTGTGATGACTCGATAGAATAAACTTCAGACCACAGATTTGAGGTGGACTTGAAAATTCTTTCTTTGTATCCAAGTTCTAACTCTTAAGGAAAGCAGCCTCAGGTCTGGTAAAACCTGGATGCTTTATTCACGCAGACGTCATTTCTCAGGCGTTTCCTGGAGAGAACTGTCATTTGGTTGTAATCATGGGGAAAAACCGGGAAAACTTTCAGTTGGTACAATTTTGATTATTAATTCCAGTTAATAGCTGGTTTAATCAAGTCATTTTGTTAGTCAGTGCATAGCAGTTTAGATAAACATGCAAACATGTGACTATTTTCCCTTTAATTAGTACCAAAACACGGTACTTTCTAGGAAACTTCTTTGGAAATGATTAGGAAAACACAGACCGATTAAATGAAGTGTTACCAACTAAATCTGTAAAGGTGGCCCAAATGTGAGAAGGCCCTCAGACAGCAGGAAGATTAAAACAACTGTCAAGCTGTCCTACTAACACACTGGATGTTACCAACTTTATCACTTCAAACTGAAGTTCAAAAGCAGCAGTGATAGAATGAAGTTGAAGCTTGGCTTTAGTTGTCTAGACATTTTTACATCAATAGAGATGCACACACAGACAGGTGCTAAATGCAAAGCATTTCTGGACACATCATGGAGGTGATGTGGTGTGATTGTGGAGAGATGGGGATAATCCTCTGATGATGGTGAGATGATGATGAGTTTGCCATTATCTGAAAAAGCCTACTTGAAAAGGTGTACCTCTCTGAATATGGGCAGAAGAGAACAGATAAATATAACATCTATTTGTGTTGTCCATGCTAAGATTAAAATAGTGCAAAGCGTACTCATTCATATTTTACACTCACAAAACACTAAGGCAATAAATAATACTACTCAGGTATGATGAGTGCTTTGTTAATAGTTTTTCTATCACCATAAAGCAGTTTGACACATTGTGATATCTTCAATGAACTACACAGATACCTGAGGGAACCACAGAATACCATCAGCTGAAAACCAAATCACAATGTGCAACACAATTCTTCATGTGTAGAAAGACAAACGTGTGTCTGTCTTACAATCCAGTGTTGGTGCATCTATGGTTGATAACAAAAGGCACAAATCACAAATATGCATATGGCTGATCTTTGTAAAGCAGCTGAATCAGATGACATGTTTCCTCACACCTCCCACACTTAAACTGGTTGGTACATTTATTCACATTTGGATCTATATCAACAAACAATATTCCCTGTACAGCACAGATCATCATCAGATGATCAGATGATCAGATTCATCCAAAGATTGTACCTTTTGACATTGATTACAATGTACCCTTTTATTGGGTAAAGTCTGGTGTATGCCACAGGACAGCAGATCTCTTTTCTACACAGTACACTCAGCCTACATGCTATCTAAGACCCAGTTCACAACAAGCGTGTTTAAAGCAGTTTACTTGAACTCTGGTGTGTATCCTCCTTCAGTGTGAATCACTGGCCAACTAAAGGCTTGTACACATACACTTTACTGATACATGTGTCTGAGATGTGCAGTCTGTGCTGGGGTTTGGCTTTAAAGGATAGGTTCTCATTTTTTCAAGTCTATCTTTATAAAATACGCATGTATGCCATATGTTCTGTATGTTGAAGGAGTAATGGGTCGCTGTAATCACTCCTCTTCTGTCCTTTACACAGACATTCTTCTGTGTAAAGTCACATTCAAGTGCAGCTGAAGATAATATGTGTTTTTTACAGTCTGACTAAGATAAATCCATGTAGGTTTTAATGCTACAAAAAATTGGCTACAAACCTACCTTTAACTACAAGAACGTATCCCTTTGGCACAGCATTACGTCCTACAAACACTGTCTTTGGAAACCCAAAGACCAACTGTGGAAGAGTTCCACTTTTGATTTGACAAACTCAGACTGCTGAAGCCTCATATTAGCTTGCACTGCATTTTTACACAGAACAAGCCCTACATCACTCTACAAAAGCATCATTACATGGCCGGTATGGGCTGGAGGGATGCTTACGGCAGCTCTCATCTCTTTCAATGTGTATGTCTTTCATGCTCATGTTTAACAGAGGAAACAACACTCGTAAAAATAAAATGAGACCTGATATCCCCAGTGCATGCTGGGAGGGTTCCTAAAACACCTACAGTACCTGTAACTGTCATCACATGATCAGCACTCAGCCAATCATATAAATGCTAATCATGGTTTCAACTTTCTACTTATTTTGCCTTTATTTCAAAATAGGAGCGTACTGTTATCAAATACAACTTTAACAAATCAATCCTCAAACTGCTTCCAAAGAAGCAAATAAGTTGGATATGAATAAACAAGGTTCATTTAGCCTTATAACAGCCTGATCGTCTGAATAGGAGCTGTGGAGGTACTGGAGATGACAACCCAGAGTTTAAATAAACTGACAGGTACAGGAGTGAACACACTGTAAGAGAGGGGCCCAATCCCAATATCCACCCTAAAGCATGATCTATGCTTCTGTGTTAAATCCACGCCGTGTCTAAGTAGTAGGTACGTGGGGACACCGACCCTACGCCGGACCCTACGCCGGACCCTACGCCGGACCCTACCCCAAACACTACGCCGAACCCGACGCCGGACCCTACCCCAAACCCTACGCCGGACCCTACGCCGGACCCTACCCCAAACCCTACGCCGGACCGTACGCCGGACCCTACCCCAAACCCTACGCCGGACCCTACGCCGGACCCTACCCCGAACCCTACGCCGGACCCGACGCCGGACCCTACCCCGAACCCTACGCCGGACCCGACGCCGGACCCTACACCGGACCCTACGCCGGACCCTGGACGCATGTCCTTCAGCCATGGTTTGGTAACGTTGCATTTCCCCCGACTCATTTCCTGAAAAATATTTCCGTTAATGTGTAAATAACTTATATATAACTAATATTCGAAAACCTTGTTTTCCTTGTTTACGTTTTTTAATACTTTTGGGCTTCCACGGTAACTTTTTTTAACATCACAACGCTATCAATTGGGGGTAATTCCCCTTTAGGCGAAGTCTGCAGAGATGCGGACTTACGGAAAAGGTGCATAAAGGGTTCAAAATGTCTGCAAGAAAGCCATCGTGCACTTGACGATTTGACAGCGGGACAGCCCCAAGCCCTCACAGATTTAGCAGGAACGCACTTCAAAGTCTGTGAGTCTGAGAGTAAACATCGAGATTGGGCCATCCTCAGCATTCAGACTAGAGAACAGAAAGGCACTCAGGTTTCTGTCTCTGGAGCTGCTGATGGTTGTTTTCCATTAAGCATAACACGTTACAATAAGCTTCTTTCTGCTGTAAAACTGTAGAGTAAAACTAATGTTCCACAGTAACACATATCAGTTAAATGATCTAGTACTGCTACTGCACATCACAGCACAGTGCATTATAAACCTAAATAAATACAAAGCTTAGGGAGAGTTGTAGTCAGGATGATTTCAGAGGGCTTCATTGATTGACTTCAGCCTGTCAGTGATGAACAAAGTGTGTGCGCTTTAGACAGAAAACTAAATTGTGACTTTGCACTGTAGTTATGAGGTATTTTGGCTTTGGTGATTAACACCAACCATTTGGTTACATACAGGGTAGCACTGTTTCATTACAAATAACAACAACACTACTTTAAAGCTCAATATTTTTGGCTTTTTAGTCTTTTGGTACAAAAATAAAATAACTTGAGCTGAGCGTAATAGGAGGGCTAACCAGATATCAATGCTAACAGTTTGAGTTTCAATCAACGTACAGTGAAGAGCACAGTACAAGCACAGAGATGACATAACACTGCTTTCCTTAATTCACACTTCTACATCAGTTCTGTTTTTGATAAGACATAAAGAGAACTGTAATGCTGTTTGTATTTACTAACAGCATTTTCCAGTTGCAGTTGTTTTTCTGGAGGATTTTTCACTCCTGTATAACTTTTTACATGTCTGTGTGTGTGAATGAATGTGCTCCTACAATTAGAAATCCACATTGCATATAGGGGAACTGGATTTCTGAAACACATCCCTGGATTTCTGTAGTGCATACAAATGTCTTTCGGTCAGAGACAAGTTGATCAGAATATTTACCTTCAGAGCTCCAACTCCCTTGTCTTGGACTTTAGATTAAAGCATTAGAAAAAACATCAGCACTTTGATGTCTGTTTGGCTACAGACATTTTGGTTGCAGTGTGTGTGTGTGTGTGTGTGTGTGTGTGTGTGTGTGTGCATGTGTGTGTTTGTCTGTGAGACAACATGAGTGATGTGTGCATTGATTGTTACAAGCATAATGTGTTGTTTCCTGTGTATTTTTCATTGACTTGCTTTGTGTATTAATTATATAGCATATTTGGCAACATGTCTGTCTGTGTGCACACATTCATAGAATCCAGATTGGAATTTGAACATGGTCTTGGTCCTTAGTTAGCAGGCCCTGGGTCTGCCAATGGCATAGTGTGCAGCACCTCATCCAGAAGCTGCAGAGCGCGGTGCAAGTGGACCTCCACCCAGCAGGGGGTGTGTTTGATGCTCTGCCGGGGGTAGTCGGGCCCCCAGCCCTTCACGAAGCTGAGCCGCAGGATGCACAGACGCCTCAGGTCATCCACACCAATCCCAGCCGCTGCAGACAGACCTGTCAGTGAACAAGAGAGGGAAATCAGAAATGATATCTGATGGTGCTCACTATCAGGGCACTGCTCCATCCCAGTGACATTCACAATGAAGTCAGAGAGAACAGAAAAAAACCTGGAATTAAGTGCAACAGATTCAGACTCAGATTCATCAAATAGTCTAGTCTATATTTTGCATTTGCATCAAATCTACCGTGTATTGTTAATGTCAAATGAACGTGAAAGTGTCAACAACACTTACTAACTGCAGGTGCAATGCCTCCGACGCTGCCTGGACCTGGAATATTTCCTGCCACAGCAGCTGCCTGTGCAGCAGCTGCAGCCTGAGCGGTCGCTGCCTGCTGCTGCATCTGTCTGTGGCACTGCCGCAGGTCAAACACCTGAGTGATATGCAAGCAGCTTAGATTACATCTGAAGAAGCATGGCACCATTCATTCTTTAATAACACTTTACAAAAGTTTATTCAGTTCCCTATTTGCAGCTAACAATGGCTCGTTTTAAATTAGTTGTCATGCCACCTATTTCATTGCTGCTCACTGGTGTGTGAACAAAATAGTTAACCCTAACCCTAACAAAATAGAGAATATGTGTGTGTGTGCATGTCACAAAATGTGACTTCTTGCGTGTGAGCTGACCTTGATGTAGGCTCCAGGATAGATCTTGTGCACAGCATCACCTGGTGCTCGGCCTGCCTCCCTGTCGAGGTAGTAGCTCTGTACAAACACAGCGTGGTCGCTCATACAACGCATCCACACATCGCCCTCGCCACGACACTCCAGCTGCACACCCTTACCTATGTGCAACCTGGACACACAGGAAAAAAACATCAGGACAAACAGACGTGGAACTTCCTATCATTTATTGTAAAAATAAAAGGATATGTAGCATTTCCGCCCTTTATTTGACAGATGACAGCGTAAAGGCAGACTGGATGTAGGTGGAGAGAGAGGGGTATGACATGCAACAAAGGTTGCAGTCACATGTGCTGTAGCCATTGGGCTAACAAGGCGCTCTGGCATTGTCTGTTTGAAAAGAAATGAGATGTGGTGGAAGATGACTCTGCAAATTTTCAAATGTGGGGTGACACATGAAAGCATCCAGTCCATCCAGTCAAATTAATCTTATGTAATGTACCTTTGCACAATGTATTGCATAGTGCATAGTGACTTTACTCCAAAGCGGAAAAAGTAGTAGTAGTAGTATTTTCTTCTACGATCTATTTTACAGAAGGAAAAATAACTTTATTAGCATTCAAAAAGGAGCCATTAACTGGGATTGCAGCTCTCTCAGGGTTACTACACATTTTCAAGGACAAAATGTCCATGAAAAATACAGTTTTTACTCTCTCTAATAGTTGGCCATGTTCATATTCACTTCAAATACTTCAAACTACAGGCACAGTCAATACATTGTCCTTTATGCAATACATTGTGCAAAGGTACATTACATAAGATTCATTTGACTGGATGGACTGGATGCTTTCATGTGTCACCCTACATTTGAAAAACCATGTGCTCATCTCAGAGATCTTTTCTGTTGTGGTCCCACAGTGTCAGGACAGCAGTCATCTTCCACCACATCTCATTTCTTTTCAAACAGACAATGCCAGAGCGCCTCGTTAGCCCAATGGCTACAGCACATGTGACATGTCATACCCCTCTCTCTCCACCTACATCCAGTCTGCCTTTACGCTGATGATGACGAATGACCAATAGTGGAATGTAAGAGAGTAAAAGTAATCTCGTATTTTATCTGCTTTTATATGTTTAACTGTTTTAACTGCTCTTCAATGTTTACTTTCTTATACTGCACTGTAACTTTTATTCTCATATTTTATCTGTTTTTAATTTTCTTTTTTGAATCTGTTTTCATGTAAAGCACTTTGAATTGCCCTGTTGCTGAAATGTGCTCTACAAATAAAGCTGCCTTGCCTTGCCTTTATTTTTTTTAAATTGCTTTACAAGCACTAATATCAGTCTGGCACTGGCTTTCAAGCATTAAAGGGAAACGGAACAGATTGTTGTATCAGTGTATTCTTAACGCATTTGATTATAAACTCATTTCAGGATTCAAATCTGAAAAAACAATGCGGCATACTACATACTATTTTACAGCTCTCTAATGACCGATATAGAATTGGTCATTAGGAGAGCCATTAAATATTAAATGAACGCTTACTAGGCATTATTCAAACATAATCTGATTCAAACTCTATTCAAACATAATTTTAGCTAGCTGGCATACTGTACATGGAGGGAGAGGCAGTACGTGGGGAAGAAATTAAGAAACATAACAAATGCATGCTCTTGGGGAGAATTGTTTGGGTCTCTGTAAGTTATAGAGTGGTCTAGACGTACTCTATCTGTAAAGCGTCCTGACAACAAAACATTGTCACACATCGACACAAATTAGAGCTATGTTACCTCAACAGCTGCAGAAATAGTTTGCCGTTATGTTACATTACATGGAAGGGTACCACACAAAAGATTACAGTTACAATTCATTTCATTAAACATAACCAAATTCCATGACTTTTCTAAAGCTTTCAAGCTTTCGACGAAACGGCTATTTTAAATCTATTTAAGAGACACACCTGGCTCTCTCACTTGCATCTGTGCGGTGGACGTTACTCAGCTGGCCCAGGCAAAAGCGATCGCCACCTGACGGGTCAACATAGCCATCCACGGTTACTACAGGGCAGCTGGAGGGCACCTTGAACATCTCACCCACCTGAACGTCCATTTCAAAGTAAGAGATAGAGCACCAAAACTCTGGTCCTGCAATGAAAACAGAGCAAACAGTGTGTGACAAAACTGTGAATGTGACGCATTCCACCCCAAACACGTGCAGTGTATTCATCACCCCAGATACTGTGGATACATGTCTAATAGGTCATTCTTAAATACACATTCATCATAAACCTAAAACCTACAGTGCACAAGCTCTACCTTTCCCATTTGTACAGTCTTTCTATATTAACTGTCAATGTAGACAAACCACGATGTAAACAGTGATAACATATATGATACACAAGAGTTCCTACTTACTGAGCCCAGTGCAGCAATACTTCTAATAACAGTAGTAAGCAATAGTTGTATGCCAGTTTAAAAATACTGTATGAAATCAGGGGCAACATGTTCACAGTACATCCATTGTGGTGTGTAATACTCTCTTACCTGGATGGTTGGACACAGAAGGAGGGAAAGAAGTTGAGCCATGATGCTGAGACCCTGAAAGCAGAGGTATAAGTACATTAGCCTGAAGCTGAACCTGATGTGGACATTTGTGGGTGGTGGGAGAGCCAACTTGCATGTTTTTAAGGCATACCATAGGCTTTCAGATTTATACAGGCACTATATTTGCATTAGTATCTTGATGCCACTTGATAGTGTAGCTTTGAAATAAATTATGAAAAATTCATACTTTGGCGACTCCTCGTGGTAATATCAAACTATAATTACTGCCTTGCGTTTGCATGCCTCAGCCAACCAGCCAAGATGCAGTTTGTATTGAAGTTGTTTGAATTCAATTAAAGGTATTAAGTGTATTGTTTAGCAAAACGTGGACGCTTCCTACACACCTTCAACCCGACAGCACAAAAGATAACATCAGAATAACATCACATTTACAATACAAAAAACACTTAACTAGGAGCAGTGTGATTCTGGGAATGTTACAGAATAAAAGTGAACATCATTTTGGTTTGAAGCATATCTTACAGTGGTGGTTTGGATGATGGAGGGGAGGTTGTTGGTGACCACGGCCATTCTGCTGGGGTCCAATGGGAGTGTAGGAGGCTGTGCTGCTGCCTGTCCAAACTGCTGAATTACAGGGAAGTAAAGAATGACCAGTGTGACCATGTGCAGTGTCCATCAGCGTGCAGCGCAACAACTTAATGTTCCTTAATTCCTCAGTATATTGTTGATCATTCTCTCTAACTACATGGAAAGAAACCCTACTACATCTGCTTAATGTGTTATTAACCACCCAGCCAGATCTGAATGATTTCAAAATGCTCTGTCTGCTGAAGACACTGAGCTGAAAACCAAGCCGCTGCCATTGACTGCTGCACATCGACAGACTCTTCGCTGGCACATAAAAAAGTAACACACACAGTCTTTAGCACAGCTTACCTACTTGACCCAAAAATGGTGACGGAAATGGTCTAACTCCACAATTCAGTACTACACAGTTTACATGCTTTTCTCATAATTTTAAGTATTTTCTAACATGTATAATGTGTTTAGACAGAAATCACTGATTTAGCTTTACGCATACTCTAACACTGGCTATAATCTGCAGATGCTTCCAGTTAAAACTAATGAACCTGTGAGCTCTTGCACGTTGCTGGTGGAAGAAAAGGAATATCCTCTGGACTCCAAATCACCTTGTTTATGTCTCTCCTACAACTTGGCACATTTACAGTATTCAGTTACTGAATAGGTTGATGTTGCTAACTTCATTTTTCCTGTGCATGAGAAAGTACAAGAAAAAGAAAAAATACACTACAATACCTGTACAATCCAATGCTACAGCTCTGTAATTAATGCTGCTTTCATGAAGAATCATCTTCATTTTTAGTTTTTGTTGACATTATTTCACAGTATTATTTTAAGTGTAAAAACTTAGTATGCATGTTTTAAGTTAACACGCAGTACCTAATCAAGAACAGTTACATATTTGTATTTAAAAATAAAATATTTATTTGTGTTAATATCTATCATTTTCATTATGAATTATTATCCATTACTTGGCAATTGCTGAAGTTTTCCATCCCCTGGAAAACGAAACAAAATCTGAGAGCTTATAGGAAGGGCCTCAGAATTGTCAAAGCATCCTGTTACTCATCACTAATAGAGGAAAAGAAGAACAACCCCAGGTTTCTTTTCAGCACTGTAGCCAGGCTCTACTGAGCCATCTATTCCTCTAACGCTTCTTCCTCTTCTTTTTTGGCATTGAAGGCCTTTATGTAATAGAACAGCTGAAGACATGAAAGGGAAGAGAGAGCTGGAATGACATGCAGCAAAGGGATGCAGGTTAGAATTGAACCTGCGGCTGCAGAGGCAAGGACTGAGCCTCTGTACATGGGGCATATGCTCAACCAGGTAAGCTACCCAGGCACCCCTTCTAGAGCTTCTTTAATAATAAAATTCTAACTATTAGAGATAAAATTCATCACATCTTGCCCTCAAACGGTTCCAGTTTATCTTTAAACGCAGAAACGCTAGAAACAGCTGTAAGACCTTACATATTCAGACATACATAGGCAGCTTTTCTTCTATCGACCTTCACCAATTAATGCTAAAGGTCTCTTCAGCTAAGCCATCTACCTGTCTCTTAGACCTAATCCCAACAAGGCTACTTAAATAAGCTTTACCATTGCTTAACACTTCATTACTAGATATCATCAATATGTCTATATTAACAGGTTATGTACCACAGTCATTTAAAGTAGCTGTGATAAAACCTCTTCTGAAAAAACCCACCCTCGATCCCGAGGTCTTAGCCAACTATAGACCTACATCTAACCTTCCCTTTCTCTCCAAGATCCTTGAGAAGGTAGTCGTTAATCAGTTATGTGACTTTCTACAGTACATAATAGTTTATTTGAGGACTTTCAGTCAAGATTTAGAGAGCATCATAGCACAGAGACGACACTGGTGAAAATTACAAATTACCTTCTAACTGCTTCAGACAAAGGACTTGTCTCCGTACTTGTCTTACTAGATCCGATTTATGGTTGTGCGGTGGCTTCACACAGAGCTTTCGCCGTAACATATGTATGTGGCCTGAAGTTTTTACTTGTGCGTTGGTATGTGCGTGGATCTCTCTAAGAGAATAGCATGGCCGGCACGTGTGTGTGTGGGGGGAGAGTGTGGTAGAGCGAGAGAGAGAGAGAGTGACGGCGAATAGCATTGGAGTGAGTACCAAATCTAGAATCCTAGTGAGAGAACCAAAGTGTCTCCCCGGTTCTTTCTGACCACGGTGGGAAATCTGGAGCAGGAGAAGTTAACCCTCTCCTTGATGTCATCTTGTTTATGGAGAAGGAGAACCAGGAGATGAGTCGGGGGGGAAATGCAACGCTACCATTCCATGGCTGAGTGACGTACATCGCAACGACGTGTAGTTAAATTTTTTGAGAGGTGACAACAGGCTATGATGTAAGGTTCGGTGTAGGGTCGGTATCTTCACATACCTACGTACGTAGCCACGGCGTAGATTTAACGCAGAAGCATAAATCACACTTTAGTCTATTACAGAGACTGAAACATTTAGTGGGCATTAAAGGAACTGCACTAAGCTTGTATTAAGTCCTTTTTATAGGATCAATCTCAGTTTGTTCATGTTAACGATTAATCCTCCATGCACGCTAAAGCCATGGTGTTCCACAGGGCTTGGTGCTTAGACCTATTCTATTTACCTTGTATATGCTGCCTCTAGGCAATATTATTAGGAAACACTTTATTAACTTGTACTGTTAAGCAGATGATACCAAATTATATCTATTGATCAAGTCAGATGAAACCAATCACTTAGTTAAACTTCAAGCATGCATTGAGGACATAAACTCCTGGATGACCTACAATTTCCTGATGCTTAACTCAGAAAAAACTTAAAACTTGAAGTTATTGTACTTAGCCCCAGACACCTCCAAAGCTCATTATCTAAAGATATGACCAGCTCTTAGTTATGCTGCTATAGGTTTAGACTGCTGGCGGACTTCCTATGACACAGGGAGCTCCTCTCTCCTTCTCTCTCTCTACCTCTGTGTGCATTCATGTCCCATTAATGCGTGTTACTAACTTAGCTTACTCCCCGGAGTCCTTGTGCTTTTTTCGCCTCACAGATTTCCTTGGATTGTGGAGGCACCTGGATCAAGTTTACAGCTGTTGCTGTGGTCCTGCTCGATGCCCTGCTTGATGCCCTGCACTGCTACTACTATTATCATTACTAGTCATAGTTCTATTATCTTTATTTTTACTATAATTGACACTTTTCATCATGCCCACTGCTATAATTATTATAAATCATATTTCTGTATATTTGTATCTGTGTGTGTGTGTGTGTGTGTGTGTGTGTGTGTGTCCCACCCCCACCCCTACCCAAGACTGTTTTTCCACACCACTGTCGCACCAAATGCTTACCCTAGGGGGGAATTGTTGTGTTTCTGTGAATGATGTGAGTGTGGTCTAGACCTACTCTATCTGTAAAGTGTCCTGAGATAACTTCTGTTATGATTTGACACTATTAATAAAATCAAATTGAATGTATGTGTGTTTGTGTGAACTCACTGTGGAAGGCAGCCTGGCTCTGAGAGTGTTTATTGCTGCTGTATCCGTTCTGTCCATGCGAGTGAGAAGGAGGTAGGGAGGGTTGTTGTGGGTGGGGGGGTTGTGAGGATTGCTGGGCAGCCTGTTGCTGAGGAGGGGGTTGGGTTGGGGTCGGAGGCCGTGGTGCTGGGGTCATAATTTGAGCTTGTGGAGATGCAGTTTGGAGACGGCCGTCACTGTGACCGCCCTGCAGGGGTAGCATAGAGCTGGAGCCAGACACTGTAAGGAGAACAGAGGAACACATCAGGCCTGACATCAACTCTCTCACCTGTGTTTGAGAGCCTACATTCAAACAAAGTAGCTGCAGCTGTCAGCAGTGTTCAGCTCCTCCCAGCTCATACATATTATTTATCTGCCACCTACCCAAAATAATGTACATAACTCAACCATAATAAGCAAGTCTGATTATGAGTTGGGCCCTGTTCCGACCTGGTTTTAACATCTGTCTTGAGTGATCCGATCACAAGTGGACAGCCCTAGGTACGTGTGTTTTCACCTGTCAGTAGAATGTGTCTCCAAATGTGATCGGATCTCACTTACCCGCTCTATATCCAGATAAACACGTACATCATTTCTGTCTGCATAGGCTGGTTGTGTGTGTTTATAAATCTTAGTTGTTCCTCTCACATAAATGAAGTGAAAAATCAACAAAGCGCAGGCCACAGTCCATCTAGACTGTAGACTGTAGGCTATATAAAAGGGTGCTGACGTAAGGAGGTCTACTGACGGGCAGCGGGACCTGTGCAGGAGAAAAAAGACGTTCTTAAAGTCTCTGTGTTCAGGTCTTAGTGTATTTGTAGCTCCTACCTGAATCTCTGTGGTTTGAAGTTAAGTTTATATTATAACTGCTTTATTTTACCTTTCATGTTTGCTAGGAATCATCAGGATGTTATTAGAATGTGGACACATGTGGCTCAAACCACCTCCAAATGTGTTTTTTGAGATCTGATCTTGTGCTGAATGCGTCCTGAGAGTGTTTTCACCTGTACCTAGAGCTGTCCACTTGTGATCAGATCACTCAGGAAGGATGTTAAAACCAGGTCGGAACGACAATAGAGATAATTAGGAGCTGACCTTTGGGTGAGACAGGCAGGTTAGTGTATCTGGTGACAGGTGGGGGTCCATGGGGCTCAGAGGACAGCTGTGGGGGAGGCAAGGGCTGGCCATAGTGGTCTGGAGGAGGAAGCTTCAGGGCCGCTTGGTGGTCAGACAGAGGCATGCCAGGTGGGAGTTCCATCTGTATACAGTCATGAATGTATTCCTCTTTGATCAGGCCGCCTGGTGCTGCTGCAAGAGGCAAGAGGAACAATAACTATGCTGTACTGCAGTGATTTTAGTGTGGGACATAGAGCTTATAAATCTGAAGATTTGAATACAAACAGCCTCGGAATATCATTGGTGGACATTCATAAACTATCATTGGTGCTCAGGCAATAAACATTCAAACAACCTAATGGAAAAGCATTACTGGTTATTGATATTCAAGTCATAAATACGAGCCCTTAAGGGTCTCAGGTCATTTTGGTTCTGAACTGCTGATTTTGTGTGCATTCATTTTTAGCACCTTTTAAACTGTCCTTTTTTTGCACAAACTCAGTTCATGGTTCAAAAAAGTACACATGAATACACACAATTATAGCAAAAATATATAAGAAATAACCCCTATAATATCTATATATATATTTACATGTGAGGTGATTTTATCCCAAATCATTTTGTCTGTAAATCACTGACAATATTAATAATTCAGTTTAAAAAATGTCTTTCAAAAGAACATGTTATGGTGTACAGACATACATTCGATGTTGTGTGAAAGCCTTGAACTGGTTGTCTCTAAAGAGTGTGGTTTCTCAACATGCTCAGTGGGTTTACTGATGGACAGATAGACTCATTCTCAGAGAGTACCACATGCATGTATTTCTGATGGTTAGCACAATGAATGTCAAAACTATTTGAATTAAAACTTATATTGTATTTCTTTATAGAACATTATGATGTCACAGTGAAGTTGACCTTTGACCTTTTGGGTATAAAATGCCACCACTTCATTATTATATCCTGTCATAATTAGCGTAGGAATTCTTGAGTTATGGCCACACAGCGTTTTATGAAGTCACAGTGACCTTTATCCTCCAAAATCTAATCAGTTCATCTAAATGTGAAGACAGTTCCTCCAGGGGGTCCTGAGATATACGTAGACGTCCATACAGACAACCGTCCACGACAGAGGCATAAAAACACGATCCTCACAGTGCTTCCTGCTCTGTCCAGATATGAGTGACCACGCTGCAGCAGGTAGATGATGGCATATTTAACTCCATATATTTATATATATATATATATATGTATGTAGTATCGCTAAGAGTATCTATAAGTATCGGTATTGATAACCAGTAACGCATCCATAATACCCATCACCACTGCCAGGCCTCTTTGGAAGACTAGTGGCAGGTCCTGAGTGGATTGATTCTAATGGAAGAAATGAACGTAAACACAGATTATGACTAATACTTTCTCCCCATATTTACCAAAGTAAATACTGGACCCATTTTTCACAAGCCACATATATCACAAACATTTTGACACTAAAATAGCATCAGATTGATGTGATATGTTGTTAGCACGATAAAACATGCTCATGAGTAAATTATATTATTTCACACGCGGAGATATTAATAGCCACTCGCACATTAAGTCCTTGCGCACCAATTCAACAACCGAGAGTTGTACAGTCAGCTGTGAGTGAGAAACAAAAACATGGGGAGAGGCAAAGAATGAAAAAGAGCACAGAGCAGCCACCAGACACAAGAGAGCATCTTGTTGGGGAGCGCTGGAGGGCCTACACGCTCTCACAGGCCGCTCTGCTCTCAAAGTTGTCTCAGTATCTTGTCTTGTTTTCAACTCCCAACTTCTCAGTACACACAAAGTATTGGAGGTTATTGTGAGAAAAAAATGTATTAACTTAATTGTACATGTTATTTTCCTAAAGGCTAATACTATTTAACCTTGTGCTACTCTCTTTATGTTATGGCAGCCTTGACTCACATGCTTATTCCAACATAAGGAATTTATGTTTATGTAACGATGTAATTAAATGCTAATTTTCAATATCTTTTAAATCATGATGTAGTGCTGGAGAATGGAACTCACCTGTATTTTGAAGACTGAGACCAACTGTCAGAGAAGACAAAGAGAACATGAGAGGAAAACTTGACTAACTACATCATACAGAAAATAAAGCATCAGTCAGAAACTCACTACAACAGTGAGAGAGTGAGATTTATAAAGTTTGTTGAACTATGCTTACAATTATTCGTCAGTGATAAACTGAGACACGTTTTACAAAGAGACTGTGAAAGGTGTGAAGAATAAGGCTGACCTACCGATGCCGGGTGACACCACCCTCTCATAATGGTATGGGTTGACACATACATTGTCGTACTTCAGGTCAAAGGCGTATTGGCAGAACTTGACATGCTTGAGTTCATTTTTGTGGAGGTCAGGCCAGCGCCACAGCCGTGCATAAATGACGTGAGGAAAACCTTTCCTTCCTGCCACCTGGGGAGAGAGCACAGCATCATTATACCCTCTGTCATGCTCACTGAATCTTATTCTTTTTAAAGCTGCTACATCCTAGCTCTATCGTGTCCTCAGTACTCTATATGTTATATTGGGATTCGGTCACACAGTGTTCCCTACGCCAACCTTAGTGGGCAAAATCCAAACGTTGTTTTTTTAACCTCTTATCCAGCAGTGGAATGTATCTTTTTATGTGATATTACAGATATCTATTGTCTGCCTGCTGTCTGAAGGGCAGCATGTTTTTCCAGGGCCAAAGCAATATTTAATTACAACATTTACACCGACTGCCACACTAAGCCTCTACGCTAGAACTGCCAGGAATAAATATATACTGAAAATGGCCACTGGATTTTCTACTTTAGCAGGTCATGTTTTTATTACTAGTTGTTGGTTTGTTTGTCTGTCTGTCAGCAGGATTAAGGAAAAACTACTGGCCTGACATGAAACTTGGTGGAAGGGTGTAGCGTGAACCAAGGAAAACCCATTACATTTTGGAGCTGATCTACATTTCGGGTCAGATAAACAAATTGTTCATGGGCATTAGGAACCAGTGGTGTAACTTGATTTTTCCACTACGTGGGGACACGGCTTTATGGACTGGGAAGACGCAGACAGAAACCTAGCGGCGGTGTTTAGATGGTGAGTCACATTTTTTTGGAGTGATTGATCACATTATATTGATAGCATTAGTGTTACGCCAGGTCTTTTGGAGTAGTGAGCTGATAGGGTAAATGCTGACATGTCACATTTGGTTGATCTGATTTAGCCAACGTGGCAGGCGTGGAGAGGAGATTCAGATTGATACTGTGTCCTGAGGGAGACAATCATAGGAAGCAGCACTCAAGGGACTTTGATTTTCTCTATTTATTTCCATGTGTTATAATCAAATGAATATAGTAAGTAGCCGTGTAATAAGCAGCATGATGTAGAACGAGCTCATCACTATTGCAAATTAAAATCCTGACAGGGTGATGCAGGACCCTTGACGCGAAGGGGTTGTCAGTTGCAAAAATGACTGACTCGCTCTACATTATCCCTTACTTAGCACACATTCTACAACAGCCATCATAAACTGCTTTCAGTCCGGGGCTCAGAATAATCATGAATTCAGAAAATGTGAAGAGAAAAAAATGCGTTCTGGTATTCAGCACTTACAGCAGGTAACTTTACACAGGTAGAGCACAAACCCAGCCCCCTGTATTTGCATCTCTATTCACATGCTTCTCACAGGATTCTGTAAGCGATGCCCGCACTCCACACACACAGCTGAGCCCAGAGGTGTGCGTACACATAACGCAGTACGTTACTGGGAACGATACAGAGAGGATTACCTCTCGGCCGCTGGCACAGATGAACTAACGCTAGGCTCGTTACTGTAAGTAGGCTACAATAAAACCTTTGTGAGTAAAAAGTCAATAGGCTACTTAATAATACCCACTCACCTGTGTAGACAGGCATAAATATGTAGGAAGCAATATTTCAATCTGCTCTGTCTGGGCAGTCCACTCTTGTCCACTGCGCTGTTTTACTGAAACACAGCTCTACTCTGTAAATAGCAAATTTTTACAAACAAGCTAAAACAAAAGCTGTCTGCTTGTAGTCTAACTGTTCCTTAGTTTGCCGGGAATCTTGAAATTTGGACAAATTCTTATGAACTTAACTGCTGGCTAAACACACCATCCTCTCCGCTGGAGCGGTAAATCTATGGGCGCGTTATAAGACCAAAACAGATGCATGTGGCTACTTAATATGCACGTGAATGACGCGATCGTTATGTTTGCGTTCTTCATTCTTGATGATGATGCTGGTTGTATTATTTTGACTGTGACATTTTTACCTGACAACAGGCTTGTCTTTCTGCAAGCATTTTCCACCAATCAGGACACTGCATACTACAACAACGTTTCAGTAATCACTAGGGGGGGTACGGTTCATGAAAAAACATCCGAACCGCTCGGTTTGGAGCGTGTGTGCGTCTCACGGTTCGTCAGTCCACTGTTAATGTCACTAACCTCTTCCTGCCGTAGTGCCCACTTTATACACCTATGTTAAAACACTTACTGGAAACGACGAGGGGGATGAGCGTGACGAACGCAACACGTGGCAGCTGATTGGACGAATGCGTCACGTGGTTTCGTTCTGAATATGATCTCGTATTTTACGAAAATAGTTCACCGAAACGTGTTTCTGACAACATTTTAAGCGAGAAATAGGCCATACAGTTGCTGAATCTGTCTGTTTTTTTGATCGACAAAGGTCAGGTTAAAAGATTTTCGTCATATTTTGAGAGGCGCCGAGCCGACCGCTCCTCGGGAGTGTGGAGTGCTGCAGGTCACGTCACGTCATGTCAGGTGGGAGAGATGAGAAAGGCTGCCTGGAGTTGGAAGATGCTCCAGCGTCGTATATAGTCTGGTGTGTGGAAACATTTTGGATTTCATGTTACCTATGATGACAGCAGAAATCAAACAATAGATAGAACTGCCACTGTGTGCATGTATTGTGCAACATGCATTCAATATGCTAATTTTAGCTATATATCATATGCTGAAGTATATTTCTGGAGTGTTAAAGATTAAAAGAAAAAATAACAAGAACCGTACAGAACCGAAAACCGTGACCCTAAAACCGTGATACAGACCTAACCGTGGGTTTTGTGAACCGTACCAGCCCTATTAATCACAGACTTTAACCATCACTCCTCAGTGACCTGCCTCCTAGTCTGAGATCTTTTTCTAGTTAAGTAGCCTATCTAGTTATCATTATGGATTTTCCATGTTTTTTAGGAGTTTGCTTACACTAATACATGTAAAAAAATATAGCATTAATTCAGTAAGAAAGTGAAAATATCAAACAAGAATAGGTGTATTAGGTATAAATACATTTATAATACAAAAATTCTGGCCCTTGGAAAAATGTAGTTGATGACCCCTGTACTCTCCTGAACTCTTTGATCATCTTTTTAGATATTTGTCATGTTAAGCTGAAGGATGAATGATCTCTGCACCAGCTTACAAGGTTAGACACCTGCATGTCGGAGGTGCACTGACCTGCAGCCGTCCGTCCAGCGTCCTCTGGATGGTGACACACTTGCTGGGATGGACACCATTGGTGGTGATGGCAGTGATGAGCGAGTCCAGCTCGTCCTTCTTCTCCTTCAGCTTTTTCACCAGGCTCTCGATGGCCCGCTTGGCAAAGCCCTCATTCTCTCCGCCCTGCCGGTGGCACATTAAGCTGTGGACAATGCTGAGGCAGGCGTCATTGCTGCTCGGAGGGTTCACTGACATGATGCTGCTGCCACAAGACACAAGAAGAGGCTTGTTATGCTTAAAGGTCCAATATGTAATATATTTCCTGTAATAAAAAAAATGACCCCAATATGTCATCAGATATTAAGGAAACATGCTAAGTTGAAATACTATCTTTTCTGACAACAATGCTAATGCCAGTATTTTCTCCTTTTGAAATGTCCATAATGTCTGTTTGAGGTTTGGCCTGTGTGTTGGTATCAACTGCCCAGTTTGACAGCCAGATATACCTGTAAACACATAAACCCAGCGCGCTACAGCTGTAGGGTTAGTACATCTAACGTGGAGTCGTGTCTGGCTAGAATTTGTACTGCAGTAACTATTTTAAACACTAGCTGTCAGTATTACGTATTGCACCTTTAATGAACACATATTATCTGCTCTGGCCAACTCGTACTGGCCCTTGATAGAGACTCTGGTATCAGGGATAGATTCTAAACAGCCTTCTCTAAATCTATATCTAATTTGCTGGTGATGGAAAATATATAAAAGAAAATTTCCACTATATGCATTTGTGGATCAGGATCACCGGGTGTCCCAGGCATTTGCAACACAGGTGAGGTGACTGACTACAGTAGAGTGGAAAGTAAGGAAGGAAGGAAGGAAGGAATGAATCCAGTTATCTAGCCTTATATATACAAATACTGTTAGCAAATCAAAACTGACTACATTACTGTATGACAGAAATTTAGGTTGACTCAACTTTACAAATTTGGCGGAGTGGAGGGGGAAAAAACGGAGAAGAAGAGCATAGTTACTTCCACTTCCCATCATAACATGACTAGACTATAACGTTCTCTTAATACATCCATGGACTATAATAACTTTCACCACTGCTCATTTTATAAAGGCCTCCGCAAGAACACAAGTCTTTGTTTACATTGTATAATGTGCTGTTGGATTGCTTTTTATTTTGCAATTTTGTCTGCCATCGGACATGATTGCAGCGTGCTAGCACCGAGCTAACGTTAGCGTGCTAACGTACGCTCTGCTAGCTAACATTGGCAGTCAAACAAACATCAATGAACCAATGTCTTTTTGATAATCTACAAGTTTTTCTTGCGGTAGCCTTTCTATAATAAGCCATGCTAAAAGTTACTATAATCCATTCAAGGAGTTGATAAGCAGACAGAGCTGGTTTGACCATGGAGATGGGATATGCTCGCTTAGCAGTCGTGTGTGGCCGTGCACTAGTGCGGGTAAGAGGTCGAGGGGTGTCGCGATGACATCATCAATACGGACGTATTCATATTCGCCGTCCAAACGAAGCCAAAAGGGAATTTTCGAATTTTTTCACCCTGAGACCAGGTTTAAAAAAAGTGCGTTTTCAGGCAATACATTTACAGAATTCGTTTGGACGGGCGGCCCAAATGATACTAAACGTGCGTTTGCATCAAAAACCGTCTCCGTGTGGCTGGCCCCTAAGTTTTACGGTATATGACATTATGCTATTAGTTTATTTTGTAACGTGTAGATATGTAGATCTTTTAAAAGACAATAAAGAATATTCAAATGTCAGTTATGGCCAATTTTGATAGCCCTATGGGTATTGGATTGATCAGATGAGATGCACCCTGGCCTACAATATTTCATCAGCGTCATCAACGTCAAATAACATTAAATAATTGCAGTACTTTTGAATAATATCTTCTAATACTGTGCATACATCGCAAAGTACGGTTTTAGTTGTTATATAGTTTTTGTGTGTAAATCGCTGCAGTGAGGCTGTGATGTCAGGCGCCCAGAGAACATGGAGGCACTGCGGTGGCTGCCACACACACACACACACTTGTTTCCCTGATTATAGGCATTCAGGTTTCTAGTGGTGACAGTTCAGGAGTGCCCTTTTCCACACCAGAAGCAGACATGCTATTACAGTGGGATGCAATTATTATTAATTGTATGCCTCCACCTTCAGATCTATGTAAGGCTACTGTCCTGTCTGTCACTGCACTAACCACAGCAGCAACATGTTGAACTCACTGCTGTGGCCCCTAAACATTATGTCCTTTCTGACCTCCACCTCACCAACAAGCAGCTTGCATGAATATTCATGAGGTGCTTTGCATTGACCATTTATGGTTGAATGTAGGCGTGTGTAAAGGGCGGGATATGAGGCTGATCCACATGCGCACATTTTCAGGTGGACTATGATTTATAAAGGGGTGTGTGAGCATGGTTTTATAAATTAGATATTTTTTTTCATTTTTGGATTTTGTGCACACATACACTTTTAGTATGGATCCTACGCACTGTTTTCTCTATGATACCCCTGGTGTGGACAAAACAACTTAGAGCAAAAAGTTTTAAATCCAGTTGAAATGTTGTGTGTGTTTACATTTGTCATTTACATTTAAAAAGGTGGTACATCTAGTTCAAGTAAATTGTAGCACACTACAGTCAACTCTAAATAACACGTAATTTCCCACAATAATGTGGCTACTGAAAATGCTGCGTGGCTAGTAACTGCTAGTAGTAACTAGAAAACCACTAGCCACAGCAGAATCTCTCACTGCTAGAAATCTTCTGTCAAAACCTGGAACTAGACATCAACCTCCACAAAACTGAAAAAAGATTCTGATATTGCACAAAAAAGCCAGATCACAGAAATCCAAACACTTTAACATACAATGGAATACAACTACTTGGACATAATCCTCAGTGAATCTGGGAGGTTTGGCAAAGCAATACATTCTCTCACAGATACGGCACGCAGGGCCTGCTATAGCATGAGGAAATCTCTCAAATAAAATGGCTAAAATTACTCAGTAACACTATTCAACCCATCCTCATGTATGGATGTGTGGTGCCCTCTAATGAACCAGTGGCAGACATCTTGGGACACAACCCCCACTGAAAAATGTCACCTACATTTCTGCAAGGACATCCTCAAGGTTCACAGAAACAGCCTAAACCACACAAGTAGAGCAAAACTGGGGGAATTTCCGTCTGCCTCTCCACATGATTAAAAGAGCGATCCAGTTCCAACTGATCCAGAATCCTATCATCACACAGCCTTTATAAGCAACAGCATCTTCCAATAGAAAGAAGCTCTGAGAATCATGAAAGAAACCTCCCAACTCAAAAAACCAAGAACTCCATCAGCCCTCCAAAACAAGGAAACAAATCCAGATACATTGAATATAGGCAAAATTAAACCAAATTCATCACCAAATTAGAATATTATCCTTTATTGATGTTGTCTTTTATCTCTTTAGCACAATACCTTATCAGCTTTAAAAAAAAAACATATTAACAATATCTATACTCAGAATGACCTTCCTAGACCAGGTTACAGCAGCAGAGATAACGTGATGAACTGATGAAACCACAATTTATACATTCAGCCACACACTATGTAACACTCTGCCACCATATTACAGAAAACAACTTCATTAGAACTATTCAGGTTGTATTTTATTGTTAGCTAACTCTAAATGTGATAATTATATTAATCAGTTATCTATTTATCTGTTTAAGACAATACGTTGTGATGTGATTAGATGTAATGAGATATGATGTAGCGGTAAGCGTATTGCCTCATTTAAACAGCCAGGATTTATTCATTCTGGAGCCTTTTCTCTTCACTCAGCAGTGGCTTTTTACCATATTATTAGCCTGCATTAAAAACAACATGAACATATTGCTGTTCAGTTAAGTACTGTTATTATTTTAACATTGTGACCATTCTTTTAATAATTATTCATAGGACAGTCATTGTTACTACAGGTGCTGGTCATATAATTAGAATATCATAAAAAAGTTGATTTATTTCAGTAATTCCATTCAAAAAGTGAAACTTGTACAATGTACACATTCATTCCACACAGACTGATATATTTCAAGTGTTTATTTCTTTTAATTTTGATGATTATAACTGACAACTAATGAAAACCCCAAATCCAGTATCTCAGAAAATTAGAATATTACTTAAGACCAATACAAAAAAGGATTTTTAGAAATGTTGGCCAACTGAAAAGTATGAACATGAAAAGTATGAGCATGTACAGCACTCAATACTTAGTTGGGGCTCCTTTTGCCTGAATGACTGCAGCAATGCAGCGTGGCCCAGGTTGCTCTGATAGTGGCCTTCAGCTCTTCTGCTTTGTTGGGTCTGGAGCGTCGCATCATCCTCTTCACATTACCCCATAGATTTTCTATGGGGTTAAGGTCAGGCGAGTTTGCTGGCCAATTAACGGGGATACCATGGTCCTTAAACCAGGTAGTGGTAGCTTTGGCACTGTGTGCAGGTGCCAAGTCCTGTTGGAAAATGAAATCTGCATCTCCATAAAGTTGGTCAGCAGCAGGAAGCATGAAGTGCTCTAAAACTTCCTGGTAGACGGCTGCGTTGACCCTGGACCTCAGAAAACACAGTGGACCAACACCAGCAGATGACATGGCACCCCAAACCATCACTGACTGTGGAAACTTTACACTGGACTTCAAGCAACGTGGATTCTGTGCCTCTCCTCTCTTCCTCCAGACTCTGGGACCTTGATTTCCAAAGGAAATGCAAAATGTACTTTCATCAGAGAACATAACTTTGGACCACTCAGCAGCAGTCCAGTCCTTCTTGTCTTTAGCCCAGGCGAGATGCTTCTGACGCTGTGTCTTGTTCAGGAGTGTCTTGACACAAGGAATGCCACAGCTGAAACCCAGGTCTTGCATCCGTCTGTGCGTGGTGGTTCTTGAAGCTCTGACTCCAGCTGCAGTCCACTCTTTGTGAATCTCCCCACATTTTTGAATGGGTTTTGTTTCACAATCCTCTCCAGGGTGCGGTTATTCCTATTGCTTGTACACTTTTTTCTACCACATCTTTTCCTTCCCTTCACCTCTCTATTAATGTGCTTGGACACAGAGCTCTGTGAACAGCCAGCCTCTTTAGCAATGACCTTTTGTGTCTCGCCCTCCTTGTCCAAGGTGTCAATGGTCGTCTTTTGGACAGCTGTCCAGTCAGCAGTCTTCCCCATGATTATGTAGCCTACAGAACTAGACTGAGGGACCATTTAAAGGCCTTTGCAGGTGTTTTGAGTTAATCAGCTGATTAGAGTGGCACCAGGTGTCTTCAATATTGAACCTTGTCACAATATTCTAATTTTCTGAGATACTATAATTTGGGGTTTTCATTAGTTGTCAGTTATAATCATCAAAATTAAAAGAAATTGAAAAAAAAAATATCAGTCTGTGTGGAATGAATGTATACATTATACAAGTTTCACTTTTTGAATGGAATTACTGAAATAAATCAACTTTTTCATGATATTCTAATTATATGACCAGCACCTGTATTATATTGCGTTTATGAAAACTGCGGTTCATATTGTTGTTAGAAGTTTGATGAAGTTTGATGAATATATTATTACAGCTGATATGATTAGAAAAGGCTGATAAAGTTAGAAATGGAAGGGCAATAAATCAAGGCCTATACACGTGTGTTTCTATAGTGGTTCTAACAGCGGGAGACTGGTCACAGACCAATACATCTTTCATTATTTTAATTCACTTACTTCTTTTTTTATTCTTTAACAATAACAAAATCATGTATATTACTCTACCATGATGTGCATTTTATTTGGCATTCTTAGCACATTCTTAGTTTGTGTTTTCTCCAGTGATCTGAGACAACTATATCAAATATTATTTCAGTTGCACTTTTGATAAGAGGACACATCTGCTGTTTCTCACAGTTTATATAAATAAAGGAATATTTTTCAGTCATTTAATTCTGTTAAAAGAAATCGTGACAAAATCGTATCGTGAACTGAAAATCGTGAATCGTATCGATTCGTGAGTTGAGTGTATCGTTACATCCCTACTTTATAGTTTCTAGATTTCAGAGTCCAGTTTTTTCAGCGTATTTCTTTTCTATGTCCACATATACGTAGAAATATGTCCGATTCATCTACCAACCCTTATAGAACTGGCCCAGGTTTGACTTGGACCAGCTCATAGTTATGCTGTTATAGTTAATATTTTTTTAAAGATTATTTTCTGGGCTTTTCCGCCTTTATTTTGACAGGACGGCTAGGTGAGAAAGGGGAGAGAGAGGGGGAAGACATGCAGGAAATCATCACATTTCGGATTCAAACCCTGGACCTTTACACCTACTCTATCTGTAAAGTGTCTTGAGCTAACTCTTGTTATGATTTGATACTAAAAATAAAATTGAATTGAATATACGAGGAAGCAAAGCATAGACTATATGTAAAGAAGGAAACACGGCCCCTGTTACAAAACAGCGAAACTGAAACCATTTGAGGAGTAAGTAGTCATTTACACCAACTAACTGTTGTACACTTTGCCTTAAAAACGAGCAGTGGAAGTTGATATGTTACTTATGAAATTTATAATATTTTAGCCCATGAGAGAGAGAGAGAGAGAGCGAGAGAGACAGAGGGAGAGAGAGAGAGAGAGAGAGAGAGAGAGAGAGAGAGGGAGAGAGAGAGAGAGAGAGAGAGAGAGAGAGAGAGAGGGAGAGAGCGAGAGAGAGAGAAAGAGAGAGAGACACAGAGAGAGAGAGAGAGAGAGAGAGAGAGAGAGAGAGAGAGAGAGAGAGAGAGAGAGAGAGAGAGAGAGAGAGAGAGAGAGAGAGAGAGAGAGAGAGAGAGAGAGAGAAAAAGAGAGAGACACAGAGAGAGAGAGAGAGAGAGAGAGAGAGAGAGAGAGAGAGAGAGAGAGAGAGAGAGAGAGAGAGAGAGAGAGAGAGAGAGAGAGAGAGAGAGAGACAGAGAGAGAGAGAGACACGGAGAGAGAGAGAGAGAGAGAGAGAGAGAGAGAGAGAGAGAAAGAGAGACAGAGAGAGAGAGAGAGAGAGGGAGAGAAAGAGAGAGAGAGAGAGAGAAAAAGAGAGAGAGAGAGAGACACAGAGAGAGAGAGAGAGAGAGAGAGAGAAAAAGAGAGAGAAACAGAGACAGAGAGAGAGAGAGAGAGAGAATTATTTGGGCATTGTATTATAGCATTGTACATTAGTGGATCTTCATGGTACATTTCCTGAGTAACATTATCTTCTGCTCACCTTTAAGGCAAAATAATGTTAATTTGTGCAAATAATTATCCTAACTCCTTGAATGGTATAAATATGACGGTTTCAGTTCAGAGCAGTGGTCAGTACATGTATATGTTTAGGCTACTAACGCATTCAGTTGGCCAGCGAATGTCTGCCACGCATACTTCCATAAGGAGCTGCTGCTCACTCTGTGTAAAGAATGCACAATGCATATTTTCCATTTTAGCATCAGTAAATCTGTGATTGACATCGCAGTCTGTTGAAGAAATCCACGAACACGCATCTATCCAAATTACTTCCTCCTGGCTTGGCCGTCGTGAAACGCAGATTGCTAGGATGCACTGACTACACTAGGTCAAGCCTAGCTTTATCGGTTGTCCTGGATTCATGAATTATACTTTTGTAAAATAGCTCCCAGGTATTGCTGTCATACATGTTTGCTGTCTTGCTTACCTGGTATTAAGTTGGTCAGCCAATGAATGACCAGAAAGTTCACTGGCATCATGATGTCCCAGCTCTGAATCAGTCCCTGTTAGTAGAGCGGGGAGACCAGGAATTAGTGGAGGAAGTTCAGTGTGAAAACAGTTATTAGAGCTTATCAGTGGTAAAAGAAGTATTAGGTCCTTTACTAAAGTCAAAGTTGTAATATCACAGTAATAATAATAATAATAATAATAATAATAATAATAATAATAATAATATGTCTCTATTTTGTGATCGACACATTGAAAAAAGATTAAGCAGCAGACTTTTAGTCCCTGATACAGGTAAAGCACCAAAAACACTGACTATTACAATTTCCCATATTGCAAAGTGATAAATATATTTGGTTATATATAGTACCAGTCAAACGTTTGGACACACTTTCTCATAAGTAAATGGGAAAGTGTGTCCAAACTTTTGACTGGTACTATATCCAGTGTTTCCCGGACATAGACTAATTTGTGGCGGTGCGCCACACAATCAACAACGGCCGCCACATATTGCGTTTCGTTATTTATTAAATATATATATATATATATATATATATATATATATATATATATGTATATATACACTGTTATGTTATATGCAATATTTTTTTGTTGTACTCCCCAACATTATGTGTAAAATTGGTGGGTTGTCCCTTTAAATGTACATTTGTATTATCTCAAACTACCTAAGTCATCAAAAGTAATGGTACTTGCTATGGCCCTTAACCAGTCATTAACTGCATGGTTATGTACATCAGAGGGCTTTTTTAAAAAACCTAGCTAGCAGATTAAGCCAGTATTTTTCCAGTTATCCTGGCTTCATTTAGCCTCGACTCTCAGTGGCACCTAAGTTACCATGGAGATTTATTCTGTGCAGCTAGCCTGGTCCAGACCAGGCTAGCAGCCAGGCTTGGTTAATCCTGGTGCTTTTCTGTCCAGATACATATTGCTGTTCAGTTAAGTACTGTTATTATTTTAACATTGTGACCATTATTTTTACAATTATTCATGGACAGTCATTGTTACTATTATATTGCGTTTATGAAGACTGCTGTTCATATTGCTGTTCGAAGTTTGATGAATATGTTATGGCAGATGTTAAAATGATTAGAAATAGCTGATGAAGTCAGTGATAAGGGCAATATGTTAAGTTCTATATACACGTGTGTTTCTAAAATTGGCAGCAATGGTAGACTGGTCAGAGACCAATACGTCGTTAATTATTTTAGTTGATTTCTTTTTTATATATTCTTTAACAATCAAGGATTATGTATGTTACTCTTCCCAGTTTCTCTCACTGTATTCTTTCAGCGGCTTTTACAAATAAAGTGTTTCACTTCATCATACTTCCATAAGGAGCTGCTGCTCACTCTGTGTTAAATATGCACAACGTGTCTTCTTCATTTCAGCATCAGTAAATATGTGATCCACCTCGTGGTCTGTTAAAGAAAGCTGTAAATGTGCTTCAATCCAAAATACTTAATCCTGGCTTGACCTAGTCGCTCCTCCTCAGCCTGGCTTGGCCATCGTGAAATGCACACAGCCAGGATGCACAGATTAGACTAGGTCAAGTCTCGCTTTTTCGGTTATCCTGGATTTATATATTCTGCTTTTGTGAAATAGACTCCTGATCTAATCACCGTGCAGACTCATCCATGACCAGTTTGTTTATTATTTTACTGCAGTTGTACTGACTTCTGAGAAAGTCAAAAAGCTTCACATAGTACAATGGCGTATAATCCCATGGACTGAGGACGAGAGCAAATAATTTCACTTTGATGAAACCAAGGACACAGTTGAGGAGCTAAATCAAATGGAAGAGGAGACACTAAGAATTAGGGATCCACAATTTATTGGCAATCATATACATAGAATCTAGCAGATGTTAGTCATTTTTTTATGCATTGGCTTCGGTCCGATGAGCAAAACTGGCCCGATTTCAAACACTGATGAATATTTCCGTCTAGCTGCCGTTGTGTGTCAGGGCGACGCTGGTGTGTGTGTGTGTGTGTGTGTGTGTGTGTGTGTGTGTGTGTGTGTGTGTGTGTGTTTTTGGTCACACAGAGTTTGAGACACATTGACAAGGCACAGGATTTATATGCTGAAGACGAAGCAATGTCCACGGTCTGGGCGTTTTCCATTGTGGAAAAAAAAGACACACGAATTGCAGTATGCAATACTCACAAGGTCGAAATAATGAGACGAGGATGCCGTGTCAAATCCTTCAACACCACCAATTTCATTGCTTATGTGAAAAATCGCCCTGTCCCCTGAACACACTGTAAAAAACATCTCACTATCTGCTAGCTGCCTGTCCCCTGAACACACTGTAAAAAACATCTCACTATCTGCTAGCTGCCTGTCCCCTGAACACACTGTAAAAAACATCTCACTATCTGCTAGCTGCCTGTCCCCTGAACACACTGTAAAAAAACGTGGTCTCTGTAGACAGCCCAGGCTCCACATTTCTGCTGTAAAGTTGGGATTTTTTAACATGGGGAAGACTTGCCTAAGGTGGCCACTCAAGGAACTGCAGTTCAGAAACAGAGCTGCCACTTGAATAACATTTTCACCATCTTACTGATACTGACTACATCTGAACATGTGTCATTATGTGATGTACTACAATATTACATGCAATAATACCACATCTCCCCTTTTTAGAGAACAAATGGTAGACTGCCTTTGTCTTGTCAGACCTTGGAGGATTATTCTGCCTCTTTTGTTGAAAGGTCTGTCCCTATTTAAATCTTGTGAGTCCATACAGTGTAATCTCAGGCACTAGAGTAATACTTAAAACAAAATACTGTGAAATTCTGTATTACTCCTAAGTGCTCAAAACTGATTCCCATTAACAACAACTTAATTTAACACTCTTTATTTTTTGCTTTTTTCAGTTCACAGGTGGAACTATGGCTCTACCACATCTATGGTGCTTTTCCATTACATGGTACCTGCTCGACTCTACTCGCCTTTTTTGGTTTTCCATTACGAAGAAAAGTACCTGGTACGTGCTAACAGGTACTTTTTTTAGTACCACCTCAGTCGAGGTTCCAAGCGAGCTGAGGCGATACCAAAAGGTGACGTGAAAGCATCAGACGGGGGTGTCCTGAACCTGTTTTCTTTTGCTGCCTCCAGCTTCATTTGAAACTAAATGTGTCTTCTGGCTGTGGCAACAACACTCCTTCCACGTTCTGTGTGTGTGTCGCGTTAGGTCACGGCAGTTTACTGCGGCGCCGCTTGTTTTACAGTTCTGCGGCGGCTCCAGGCAGAGCTTTCGCCGTAGCCTAGGTACACACACACATGGCCGGCTCGACGCACGCACAAGCGCACAAGTATAAACATCAGGTCACTACATAGGCTACGGCTAAAGCTCTGCGTGGAGCCTCCACAGAACTGGAAAACAAGCTCAAGTGGCCTGATGTTTATACGTGTGCGCTGGTGTGTGAGTCGAGTCAAGCAGGTACCATGTAATGGAAAAACGGCAATAGTTCTGAGTGTAGGAGTCTCTGCAGGTGAAAGTCGAGGTGTCACAGCAGGTGTCAAGGGAACCTGCTCAGGAGATGGCTCTGACATTTGCTGTGTTGGAGGACCACTGTTGCATGTACGTGTATGTAGAGGTATCAGGTGATGGCGGTTGTTTCTCACCACCCCCTGAGGTAGATCTAGTGTTGGACCTTGGAGTTGAGTGCTTCTAAAGCACACTTCCTGAAGTCTTTGTGTCAGTTACCTTTCTCGTTCTCCAGGCGACAGGGCACTGAGAGCTTTGACACGATGACGCCAGCTGTATCCACTCTGGAGAGATGTGGCTCTATAGGCAAGTAGAGCCAGGTAGGGGTCAGCTGCTTTTTTCAGAAGGTTTTTAACAGTTTGGACTGCCCGCTCTGCCTCACCATTACTCTGCAGAAACTTCGGGCTACTGGTCACATGTCTGAACCCATACGAGGCTACAAAGGAAGCAAAGACTTGTCCAGAAAACTGTGCCCTGTTATCTGACATCAGAATCTCAGGAATGCCATGTCAGATGAACAATAACATTAGCGGACCTGGTGTGAGATAACTGCAATCTCAATGTACCTGGAGAAATAATCGATGACAAGCAGGTAAGTTTTGCGCTCCAGGAGAAACAAGTTCGCTCCCAACTTTTGCCATGGTCTTTCTGGCCGTTCTGTGGCTATTTGTGATTTCTCTGCTCTTGTGTGCATGCTCTGCAGTTGAGTACCATTTCATTCACTTGCTGACTGAGTCCAGGCCACCACACAGACTGACGAGCTTCTGCACTTCTCCGCACCCTGGTGTCCTTTCGTGTTGTTTTGCTAGCACGTTGTTCCGCATCGCAGCAGGTACAACAAGCTTGATTACATACGGTTGCTGTATCGCACCCAGACCGCTGCAAGGTTTAAGGTAGCATGCCTTGATGGTCTCCATCTCTATGCTGTCCACACGGATCATTAAGCCAAAGGCAATGGCTGGTTTTTGACCACATAGACTTTCTCCATAGTCTGCTTGGCTCCTCTCCTTAGCTGCAGTTTAGTGAACCCTGTCACATCCAGTGGATTCCGTCCTGGACCATACAGAGGTTTCTCTGCTTTCTGGACAACAGGCTGTTGTGCGTCACTAAAAACAATCTGTAAAACAACAGTGACATCAGCTCCAGAGTCAAGTTTGAATGTGATAATCCTGTCCATTATCAACCGTCCATGGATCAGTATCAGATGGCACAGAGCCGAGAAAGAAGCCTTCTCTCTCTTTTTCTTCCTTTTCTTCAACACTATGGACAGCCTTACCTGCAAGGCACACACGCTGGTAGTGACCTATTGTTCCACAGGAACGGCACTTGTTAGCAGGACACTCCTGGGGTGTGTAGTGCCTCCACATTTGTAGCACTGAGAGCGTTTTGGGCTGCATCACGATGGAGAGCCACCATCGTGATGCCACGCCCCCCACCCTGTCAGACACACACTAATCCTAGTCGTGGGGGCTGGACGGGAAATTGACAACTGCATCGCTCTTAAACTAGCAAAGACACTTGTGTGGGGCTTTGTGCTGTGCTGCGCAGGGTGCAAGATAAGGGCCCTTATGTGGAAGCTACTTTTTCGCCCTTACGTGCAACCTATTTGTGAAAAAGACCATTGCTTTGAGCAGACTGGATTGGCTGTAGTGATACAGTCTTACTCTCTCTCCCTGTCAACATTAGCTCGCTCTGCCTGGACTAGTAACGTATCAGCATGCTTGGAGCATCGGCTTGGACACAGCGGTCTCGAGCGAGAGAGAAAAAGCGTTAACGTGGAACACTACTGTGTGCGTGCATCAATAAGTAAGTCTGATGTCCTGTGGGTATATGTTATGGTATGGTTATGCATGATTTATGAATGTACGTTAGCAACAGTAGGCTAATTAACGAGGGTGCTATTTTATGTGTGAGCTAATATTGGTTATTACTGTTGCTCTGTTAAAGGTAAACGTTCCACTGTACGTCGTGTGTCGTCGCAGATCACGGAGAACTGATTGAGTGTAGACTTTACGCCGCCGTAGTTAAGTGAAAGTGGGTCAAGTTGTAATTTACTGCCCAGCAGGCGGCAGCATAGCCATGTAATACTGTCTATTTACAGAGGGCATTTAGATGTATGTCTGACCGTTTCTATGTTAATATAGTAGTAAAAAAAATATTTATGTAAAGAGATATAGTAAAATAAATGTTTTACAGTAAAACAGTAAAACATCGTCAACTGCCAATTTAGGGGACATCGCCCAACCCTAATCTACAGTCTGATTTGCTGCTTGCTTGCGCATCGTGCACATTCATAAACGTTTTTTCTCACTTCGAACAACAACTGAAAGCCATCCCACACTTTTGAGTACAGGTGCAGGTCTGCATCACTTAGCTTCAAGCTTCTCAACACATCGTGAGCTTCACCTCCCATAAAATATATCAAGGTATTCACCTAATTGTCTTTGGAGCTTGCTGCTAAATTGCTTGCTTGACAGAATCTCTCAAATATGCGTGTCCACTTTGTCCACTCTTTTGGTTTGGAAACATCAAAGGGCTCTGATGGCTGGATGCTAAACGAAGCACTGGGTGGTTTAGCCATTATGCTAGCTCCGTTCCCACTCTGCTCACCTCCACTTTCACTTGTCTTGCTCCCCGATCTCTCCTTTCCTCTTTCCTTCCCAGTAGACCTTCTTCCGTTTTCGGTTTAGTATAACAGCACTTCTGACACCATGTCCCATTATTCATACGATAAAAAGCTTGAGTCAACTGTTAACTAACTACCACTAGCGCAAGATGGCGCCGCAGAATGGTGACACGGTGTGTTGGTGCGCTCCGTTTTGTTTTGTGTTTTAACTTTGTTTCTTGCGATGGTACCCGTATCTCATTCACCAGTGAAGAGCTCGTGAACTTCAGGGGAACAACACCATCGGACTTATTTCCCACTTTTCTTCTCCCTTCACTGGACATTTTGGACATTCTGGTCAAAGGTGGGCTCACCTTTGCTCACGCAGCAAGGCGCCAGAGGAGAGGGAAACGGGCCGGTGCGCTTGTGCATCTCCGCCAGCGAGGATTACGCACACCGTTCCCGGGAATATTCCTCTCTATCGTGCGTTCACTGCCCAACAAACTAGAGGAATTACAACTGCTGTTGGTGAGAAACCGGGACTTTTCTTCATCTGCTGTTTTGTGCTTCACGGAGACGTGGCTCTGTGGATTAATACCGGACTCTGCGCTGCAGCTGGCAGGCTTCCAGCTTTTCAGATTGGAAAGAGACACGGACCTATCCGGCAAAACTAAAGGTGGAGGAATCTGTTTCTACATCAACAGCGGCTGGTGCAACGACGTGACAGTGACCCAGCAGCATTGTTCTCCTGACCTGGAATCTTTCATCATAAACTGTAAGCCTTTTTATTCACCCCGTGAGTTCCACTCATTCATTCTGGTCGGTGTTTACATCCCGCCGCAGGCCAACGTGCAGGACACACAGCGCATGCTCGCCGACCAGATACTGTGTGTGGAGCGGACCAACCCGGACTCCCTAGTTATTGTCCTTGGTGACTTTAATAAAGGGAACCTCACTCATGTACTACCTAAATACAGACAGCATATTAAATGCCCAACCAGAGAGGAGAACATTCTGGATCACTGTTACACCACAGTCAGGGATGCTTATCACGCCGTCCCCCGTGCTGCACTGGGTTTCTCTGACCACGTCATGGTCCACCTGATCCCCGCCTACAGGCAGAAATTAAAGCTCTGCAAACCTGTAGTGAGGACATCAAGGAAGTGGACCAGTGAGGCTGTGGAGGATCTCCAGTCGTGTTTGGATTCTACTGACTGGGATGTGTTCAGGACTGCTACCAACAGTCTGGATGAGTACACAGAGGCTGTGACGTCATACATCAGCTTCTGTGAGGACTGCTGTGTTCCATCAAGCACCAGGGTGAGTTTCAACAATGACAAACCCTGGTTCACAGCCAAACTCAGAAGGTTAAGGCTGGCTACGAAAGAGGCGTTCAGGAGTGGGGACAAAGACAGATTTAAAGAGTCGAAGTACAAGTTTAGCAAGGCAGTGAAGGAGGCTAAAGGACGGTACTCTGAGAAGCTCCAACGCCAGTTCTCAGCAAAAGACTCTGCGACTGTCTGAAAATTTACACATGTGGACCACTAGGTGGCGCTATAATGTTTTTTTGCCCACATTAAACATTGCACATTAAAAATCCTTACATCCACGTGTTCCTTGAATCAAGCTGAATCACATGATATAGGCCACGCCCATTTCCGCTTAAATTTCTTTCCGCAATATTGCGCAATGCGCAAAACCAACTTTTTCGAACTCGTCCTAGGCCGTGCGACGGATCAGCACAAAACCTAGTACGTAGCATCTCCAGATGGACATGACCAAAAGTTACTCAAGGAATTTTGCTACGTTAAAGTATGCGCATTTGACGACCAAACTAATTTTCCTAGCTAGCTACCACACACGTATCATATCATATCTCGGCCAAATTAAATGTTATCAGCAAGGAACTTGAGATCATTGTTCACCATCCCACTACGATGCTCTGTACCACATTTGGCAAAGATCAGCCTTTAGGGGGCGCTATAAGCAACGTTTATTTATTTTTTGGCCAATAACTCAATGCATTTAAATGGGAAATTTGCAATTGCAATATCTCTGCCACAGTAAATGCAACCAACATGAAACTTGTGATGTTCGTTCGGCATGCCGCTCTGAGGCTCTGTACCAAATTTGGCCATTAGGGGGCACTATAATCAACGTAGACGAGTTTTGGCTCTTTTACTCTATGTTAATGCCATATTTGCAATGGGAATGTACCACAGACCTTGCAGCTCACACTTCTCAATATTTACTGATGTTTGCCTCCTACCGTTCACTTTTGCGTGCTCCTTTGGTTTTTTACAATAAACAAACTTCTTAAGCCACCTGACAAAGTTTCTACAACCTTCACAGTGGACGAATGCAAGTCTTTTCTCTCACTTTTTCAATCCAAAATCAACACCATTCATAGGCACCGATGAAAATACTGAGCACCCCCGTGTGCCAGACTGCCAGTAGGCTACAATCATTTACAGTTAAACATTGTAGTTGGTGCTAAGTGGAGAGTCTGTTATAGTGTGATTGGTTATGTCGGTGGCATTGATTCTTAATTTCCCACGAAGCTGATCGCGGTAACGTGTCCGTTGAACTTTTCATCTCCAATCCTATCCGTATATCATTGTTAAAGGTAGTCTGTATATGCATGGAGGTGAACTGTTGACCGCTACGTTTGCAACGGCGACGTACCGCAGACGTCGCGGCTCGTGGCTCGCACCTCTCGATATTTACCGACGTTTGCCTCCCAGCCGCCCGGCTTCGAGTTCCGCTTTCGCGCGCTCCCCTGGGGCGTCGGAGGCGACTGGCGTGGGTGGCTTGGGCCCCGTCATAACTGCTTGCAGTTCTAGTTTATTCTTTATTTTTAACTTAATACATACTGTGTAAATATACTTATATTGTTTGTACCTATACTTATATTGTTTAATATTCAATCTAAAGAATGTGACGTGCACCAACAACACCAAAACAAATTCCTTGTATGTGTTAAAAAACGTCCTATTACATCAAGCTCCCGATTGATATAACTGACTACATCTGAATACATGTGTCATTATGTGATGTACTACAATACATGCAATAATACCACACACGCTAGCATTAGCTTAATCTAGTATCAGGACAGTTACTTAACTTTATGTTAGCTTAAAAGGATTAACGTTATACCTCTTGTAATATTAAAGAGCCCCTGTTATGCTTTTTTAGATTTGTCCCATCTTTTGGTGTGTTGTATAGTTTCTTGTGTATGTAATAGATGTATAAAGTACAAAAAACACATTTCACTCCAAATGGAGCTTTCTCTCCCACAGACGGCACTTTTTCTCAACTGCTTGAAACGCCTCGCCAACATGTTTGAAATTCTTCAATTAGTGATGTCACTGATTGAGAATGCCAACCCAGTTTTTTTATGTGCTGCCCATAGGTGCTGCCTGAGTAATCACAGCCCGCCCAGCAGCTTTTTTTGAATTTGGTTGACCAATCACAACAGAGTGGGCCAGCTGACCAGTCAGAGCGGACTGGACTTTTTGGAAAGACGGGCCAAGAGCTCAGACAGAGCAGTTCAAGTTGAGGCACTGCAGCAATGAGTAGTATGAGAACTACTAAGCATGTAAGCCTATTGTAGTAGATCCCAAGAGTACAAATATGACGCTGAAATGGTATGTTAATAGGGGCTCTTTAAAATCAACAATAGTTCAACAAAACAAAAGTTCGTAATAAAATACTGTAAAACACTTTTCTTCTGTAAAATGATATTCCATTTTGCCTAATTTTGGCATTTCTTTCGCATGAACATCCAAAAGCAGCACAAAAGTCTGTCTTTTTGGTCCCAAGATGGCGGTGGCAGAGATGCTCTATTTTATTCCTCGCCAACCCAGGGAAAACCTAGCCTAGGAATCTAGACGCAGCCTAGCGGCAGCAAATGTACTTTACAACCAGGGGGGGTCTAGGCACTCTCCGTTGGCTTGCGAGCTGGAAAAACCAAACTCTGATCAGGCCAATCACATCGTGTATAGAGTCGGTGGGCGGGGCTTATGGCTGCTGCTGGGAACAGTGGTCTTCTGGAAGACTCCAAGCTCTAAGCTTTTCTTTGAGAAAAGAACAAAGAACGGCACTGCCGACCGGATACGGCAAAAGTTGAATCTATCAACTAGCATTGCTCTGGTTGGCTATGAGTGCAGAGGGAATTTGAAAGACAACCGTTTATCCCGCCCCTCAGATTGAGCCCAGCCAATAGTGAGTTCCCAGACCCAACATCTTGATGTGGGTCTGGCTTGTCAGGCTAGGGAAAACCCTGATTAGTCATAAAACCTAAACAGGATGTTTTGTTTTATGATCCTTAGTTTTTGTTTATGAACCAAACTTTTTCACAGATGTGAGTTAAACTGGACATTCATTAAGTTATACACTTGCTACATGTTCTAAAAGAACCATGAAAATGAAGCATAGCGTATGTTCTGGCAGGTCACGGAGTCAACCTTCACTATTATCTCAGTTCATAGCTGACAGTTCCTAAGCCAGCACACCAGCTGATGGCTCAGCTGATTCCCTCTTTTGTTTCCAAATAGTCTATTTATTTATTTTTTCCAGCCTACCTTGCTGCATCTCTGCTAGCGCTTGCAACCCACCTCCACTCCAGCTCCTCCTTTTAAATTTATGTTGTCTGACTTAATCAATGTCGTGTCTCTGTCATTGATGCTGCTCTGTTCTGTACCCTATAGGGATCCTACCCTGCTGCTCTCCCAGCTTAAGGCTTTTTATGTATGCACATGGAAGGGCAGGGAGGTGTGCCTCATGCTTTCCACGTATGCACGGGGAAGGCCCCAGAACAGAGCCATTCCGCCAAATACAAACTGCAGATGAATGAATTTTTTTTGTCAAAGTGGTCCTGACTGAACTAACACTTTTGTTTTTTATGGGGGCCCTGTAACTTGTTGAGAGAAAACAACGTGGTAAATTAATGATTTATGGGATTATGTTATTTTAAGTAAGGACAAAATGTGATAGAAACTTCTTTTATACAGATCATATCGTCATTGGTCAATATTATTATATACTGTATAATTCCGGCCAATTTTTACGTTAATCTTGATCGCTATAGCTAAGCGAGTACTTTCGATAGAAAAAACCTGACCTGGATCAGTGCAGGCTACACGGAGAAGCTGCAGCTACGTACTACAAGCGTCCCCTGAGCTAAAACGGTAGTGGTCGGGGCAAGTTTTAGAGTGCCTTTGTGCCTCTTAACAGACACAAAATGCAACTAATATGTCTGTGCCACATGAACAGGGCCCTTACATGACAACAAGATGCGTTTTCAACTCAGACATTGTTTAAATTCACCTACCCTGTCTTGATCCTGCCGGTGGGTAGCTTGGCCTGTTAGCTGCTAACTGCTAGCTGTTAGCTGCTAGCTGCTATCTGCCGACCATGATGAGTGTGTTCAGCCAGGCTTTTGTAAAAAATCATCACGCAGCAGTTCCGTGTGTATTTGTAGCTCATCCATTTTGTGTGTGATCCATCTGGTGTTGGTGAGTAGGAGGCTTGTCAGTGTCGATCTGTGTGGTATCTAGTTCCCTTAGCCAGGCAAGCAGCCTTCGTCCCCCTCCCGCAGCTGACAAAAATCCCCAGAGCGCCCGGTGGTCTGGTGGATGTCCTGCATAGGACAGATCATGCCTTCGCGGCGAAATTTTTTGATTATTTCCCCCTCAAAAATAGGTAATTGAGCACTGTAGTGGTTGACCATATCAGTGACTATGGAAACGGGATAAACGATGTCTGTGGCTTGCACAGTAACAGTGTTACTGAAGCTTAGCTGTAGCATCTCCTGGGAATTCAGTTGTAGCAGGAAAAGGTAAACAGTAGTGTGCAGATTGGAGCGTAGTGTGTGAAGAGTGAAGAGCGGAGTTGTTCACAAGGGAAGAAGCTTAGAGTAACGTAACTATGGAGAATATAGCAGATATACAACACACAGAAGAGCCTTTTGAGTTTGATGCTCGAACCCGAGTACACAGACAAAGAACTAGCCTCACAAGAGTTGGAAAGAACGAGACAGACAGAGGGGCAACAGGCAGATGAAGCAGCTGCTCCAAGTGCAAGCTAAAGCTAGCCTTCAGTAACTGGAGGACAAAGCCACACCACCGCCGCTCCGTGGATTGTTATTGGGATGATTATCACAGAAGCCTGTCTGAATACACTCACCGGACGGCAGCTAGCAGCTAACGGCTAACAGCTATCAGCTAGCAGGGCAAGCCAGCTACCGGCAGGATCAAGACAAGGACCAGGGTAGGTGAATTTAAACAATGTCTGAGTTGAAAACGCATCTTGTTGTCATGTAAGGGCCCTGTTCATGTGGCACAGACATATTAATTGCATTTTGTGTCTGTTAAGAGGCACATAGGCACTCTAAAACTTGCCCCGACCACTGCCGTTTTAGCTCAGGGGGACGCTTGTAGTACGTAGCTGCAGCTTCTCCGTGTAGCCTGCACTGATCCAGGTCGGGTTTTTTCTATCGAAAGTACTCATGTAGCTATAGCGATCAAGATTATAGGACGGAATTCTCCTTTAACCTACATCCTGGACAATATACCTGCCCATTGCACACATTATATATCCCAAACTTTTTGCACATCCCTAAACATTTTTACACATTCTGTACTAACCATTCAGCCTATTTTTTCTTAATGTGAAACAGCTATTTTGTATATATTTGTCTCTGTATATGTTGTTAATTTCATATTAATGCTTAATGTCTTTATGTTTATGTATGCACCAACCACCAAACACTGGCTGTGTGGTGATGCTAGGCTCCAGAGCAGCAGGCTGTGGGTCCAGAAGACTACATGTAAATCATGCTCTCCTTCCCCCCTCCACTTAAACCCCTCCATGCCCCATCAAAACAGTGACAGAAAGTTGGAAAAAAAACTTTTTTCCACTATTATTGTTTTTTTTTTGAAGAAATTAATGGTTAAGTATTATTGTTCTTTTTTTACACACCGTGGTATTGACTTTGGTATCGAGTATAGTGTACTTTTGGTGGTATCAGTACCAACTACTAGATTTTTGGTATCGTGACCTACTTGTAAGTGTTAAGGCCCTGACACACCAAGCCACTACACCATAGGATAGAAACGCACACAAAATAAACACATACTATTGAAGATGAAGTACTCAAGAGTAATTTCCACAATATTTAGGCCCTGAGCACAACAGAAAGTGTGAGGAACCCAGGGTTTTTCCTGGCATCAAAGACTTCATTTCCTGCATTCTGATAAATTTTTAGGCACCAATTTATATGAAAACCTTTTAAACAACTTTATACTTTATTTATAAACAACTATTTAGGTCGAGGAAAAGAAAATTTCTGGTGGCAGGTAACAGTTAAAAATATAAAATAGAATAGAATATAATGCAGTAAGGGGCCTTATTGAAACTATCAATACAATTGAATTGAAATTGAATTGAATTGTTATGAATACAAAACGTTATGAAGTGTTATTTAAAAAACAATTGTGCATTCAAATCAAAAATATAATGTAATCAAACTTCTTAAAATAAATTTAAATAAATAACAATAATGGCTTTGATATAGGTTTATAATGTATTATTCTACTGTCATGAGTACATAGAATATCACAAAAATATTTTAATGTCATCATGTTTACTAAAAGCTTTGGTTACTAAAGGGTTTGCGTGGCTCATCAACATTATATAATAATGTTATATGAAGGAGAATCCATCAAACAGTTAGAGACTCTAAACTAGTTTTTTTTCTAGTAAAAGTAGTAAAATAAACTCAAAACGAATGAATACACATACAAACAACTTTAACATGGTTTCCCTTTCAAAACAGAATAGTTGTATAAACACTAGCTTGGCCACAGGTCAGTTAGGTTGTAGTGTGGTTGTAGTGGGCGACTGAGCGTAGCTCCGCTGTCAGCCTCCTTCGCTGTTTGAATAATGTTTGTAGGTTGGCAGACGTATTTCAGCGAGGCAAGACGCATCTTAAATCCAGAGTTTTAATCATTGCTCTGAACCCGTCTTTCTCAACGGTCTGTAGCGGGGCCGTAGTTGGATTGCATTCATAATGTTGCTCTGCTGCATGCTTGAAGTGACATGTCTTTAACGTTAGCACTGTAACGTTAGCACGGTAACGTTAGCAGGGCCGAGTACTGTTAGGGCGACGGGCAACAACAGTGGCTAAATTATGTCAGATTTTTTAGAAACAAAAAACCTTGCAAGCCGACTGAACTAGTCCCTTAGTGGTGGGGGGTGAGGCAGAAAAAACAGGGTGGGATAGCTTGTTAGCATTAGATTTGTCTTCTATCTATACAACTAACGTTAACGCTAGCTGGCGAACTTAATCGTGGGTTAGCCCAGTGCTGTTTAACGGTAACTTTACCTTGATCAAAACAATTATACTTAAAATAACATGTTGAACATGCTTTAACTTTATAACGTTAACGTTCCCCACCGAGCATTAGCATGAGCTAACGCTAACGTTACTTGTCAACGTAGCACATTACGTTAAGCTGGATCAATCAATATTGAAATGTATCAATAAATAAGATCTCTGCTGTATTACTGTGTTGTAAGTGGCATGTAATCAGTGACAAAAGGATGCTGTGTAGCAGAAAGCAAGCTGTATAACAGTTACTAAGTGTTATTCTTTCTGTGACATTGTATGATTTACGATTACTCTCGAACGTATGTTTTGACGGGAATTAGAGGAACCAGAGGGGTCAAAGGTTATATGACGCCACTGACAGGCGACTAAATAAAACGGACCGTGTCATTAAAATAAAATAACAGCTTTCTCTGGGTTTGAACCTTGTTGGAAACATTTAGGATAGTGTAAGAACACAACTCAACAAAATATATAACATAGGTCGTTTTTAAACATTTTAATGCAGAAATGTTACATATTGTACCTTAAATAGGGACGTTTAGCCTAGCTAAAGATGAAAGTAAAAAGTGCAATATTACATGTAAAATGTAGTATAAGTATAATGCAGCGTAAAATGAAAATAGTTGAGTGCTTTAAAACGGTAGAGTACAGTATGTGACTACATGTACTTAATAACCTCTGGAGATTACAGCCTAACATACATGTAACATACATGCATCTCATTTGAACATTGCAGCTCTCTGTAAGTTGTTTTAATACTGATACTGTATTATCATTTACAACCAAATATACTGCACAGGGAGCTCAATTAATGGTAAGTAGGGTGTCCTGCAACATGGCTATTTATTAAAGCTTTATATCTCATACATCATATAAGAAGCCTATATGCTGACAGTCACAGGTAACTGTTGCTGCATTCACACACTCTCACAAACACACACACACACACACACACACACACACACACACCTCCCGTCCATGTATCTTACTAAACATAGGCTACTGTTTATAATACTGGCCGAACGTCTAAAACCAATTTGATAGCCTACCTAGAGGGCCCCACAATTCAAATGAAAACTTCCAACAATGTGATCCGTCGGAAGAACCGAGCCTATGTGCGTAATACACCCTGAACAGTGCCCAGGCCATTCACTGCAGTTCACTGACATCCCAGACTGGTTAACATGCTTATCGCACATCCCTAACCCTTGATCTCAACATGTTCAAGACCCAGCTAATTTAATAAATAAATACATATAAGACATAACTTCTATTTATAGGACTAATTTATCTGACTCCCTAAAGTTTAACGAATACAATGAAATAAGGTAGGCTATAGAAAAAGCAGAATAGGCTATACAGTACAATGTCGGCCAATATAAGCGGCAACGTTATCATTGAAAGACTGAGACAGCAGAACAGCATTTGAAGCAGGTTACAGTAAGCAACAATTTAGCAAGCTAATGTGACTGACTTCCCCCTCACATTTCGGTTATCCTGGTTGGCGAGAGCAGGAGAAAGCAAAGATGGAGATAAATAGTTTGTACTTACACATCAGCCAGAGTGAAGAGAAGAAGTTGGACAGAAAGATCGCTGTTGTACTCGGATAGCCGTATTGTATGTGATGACTAGAGCTGCTATCTGTGTTAATACTCCTTTGTATTACCTATGTATTGCTCTGCGTTTACAGTGCGAATGTTTCATAAATGCCGGTATTGTAACGAGCTAGTGTTTATTTCTCATACGTTGTACAGCGATAGCTTGATGTTTCTCGGTTGTTTTATCCTTTTATCAGCCTACTGTCTCCTCGTGCATCCTGTCTGTTCCCCTCGCGCACGCCACAATAACAATAGAGGGGAGACGTCGTGCGCGTCAGTGTCTCGACATGCTGCAGCCAATAGGCGGACAGGTCTCACAGGGACTACTGCTTTCGGCCAATCACGTAGCAGTTCTCACAGCAGGGCCGCGAGCCAGGGTCTGTCTGGTTCGTCAGATTGACAGGTCCGCGAGACTGTTTTTTTAAGGTGGCGCCGCTGAGATTACCCCCCCCAACACACACACACACACACACACACACACACACACACACACACACGCGGACTGCAACTGTTATTTGAGCAACACTCCACTCTTCAATGGTCAGAGTTAACATGCGAAAACTATGCCTTCTTCAGTGTTTTCCCCACTAGTACACAGTTTCTCAACCCTTTCTTGGCTGTGACCCCTCATCCTCAATCCAAGTGTTAAGGAAAGAAATGCATTAGTTCAGTGCATAACTTCATCATCATTTTACTATTTTATGTTCAAGAATTTTTTTTATGTTTCCATTATTTGATATACTTCAAATGAATGCTAAGCTAGTTACCTAAAATCTTTTAGTCAGTTCACAGCAGGCCATCTGAACTTGTCTACAGGGAGAGCCTACAATTCAATATGTACAGAGAATTTACTTTACAAAAATGAATTAAAAAAAAGGTAATTAAGTATTTATTTGGGTTTGAATAAAGCCATTCATTTAAAGTTTTTATATTATGCTCATTTTCAGGTTCATAATTGTATTTAGAGGTTATATCAGAATAAGATTACATAGTTTAATAAAAATAAAAAACATATTTTTGTTGTACTGCACATTGCTGCAGCTCCTCTTTTCACCCTGTGTGTTGAGCTCTCTGTTTTAGCTACAGAGTGAGACATCACACTTCTGTTCCATCTTAGTTGGGAGTCGCACATGCTCAGTAGCTACATAAGGACAGGAAAAAGCCAAAAAGCAAAATATGAGCACTTTAAGTAAACTTTGAACATTTAACAAGTGATAAACTCAACACAACTGACCAGACTTAAAATAACTGTTGAATAATTGTATCTGTTTTACCATAAAATAAGCCCAAAATTACTTAAATTCATAAGTATAGGTATGGTCTGCAACCATAAAATGAAGCGTTACTGGCCAGATTGCTCATGCTCACTTTCTATTTGAATGGTCCTATGGCCTTTCCTCTAGTGCTACCATCTGGAAAGCATTGATTCTAAGGTGCTGAACAATTAAATCATCAGTAGGTTTTAAATTCTGTCCAACACCTTCATGTTGGGGGTGCAATAAATATAACAGCCTTTGCCTTCATCAGCGTGTTGACAAATTATTATGTAAGAAACAGTTATGCAGCTCAAAAATGTGAGAAAATGACATTGTTTAGAAACAGCAATGCATATCATACATAAACTGAAAAGCACAAGCAATATGTAAGCATTATTATTAAACCTGCTGCAGATCCAGTTTTTCCAAGGTTCAATTTAAACCTGCAGCTGACCCGGTTTATCCAAGGTTTAACCAGTTTAACTTAAACCGGTTAACAACCGGTTTAACTGAGGTTTAACCATTGATGTATAATAATTACTGGATACTGCATCCCAAAATGGCACCTATTTGGTTCAACGGAGTCGCTCGCCTGGCGCATTCACCCAAAAATCTTCTAAGCTTCGGCGATGCGGCCCACTGAATGTGCTCAGTAGTGTTCCTCCGGCTGGCCCCACTCGGCCCGTAGACATTGCAGTCACGTTTTTTAATCGCTTTTCTTAGCTTGAAGAAAGTTTTACAAGTATAAAAATTCCGGCCTTATGTGCAGTTTGAGGTGTCCTGGCATGAGTTTTACAGACATCTCTTTTAGACCTATGGAAAAATCTTTTGATATCTTTTGGGCCAAAGGTTTTTTTTCGTTGCAATACAGCAAAAGACCACTGGAAGAATTGTCTGCAAGGCTGAGTGCACTTTCTTGGGGCCCGGGTTTAACTTAAACCTGCTGCAGATCCTTAAACATAGCCGCAAAAGCAGAGGCTATGTTGTTGCCATTGGTGATCATATGACATTAACGTTGTTTATCACAGCTACGCAGACGACCCTCAGATTTACTTACCTCTCTTACCAAATGACTATGGTCCCTTAGACGCACCCTATTAATGCTTTAGCAAGTAAATAGCTCGATGCAATTACATTTACTTTAGTTAAAGAGACAGAAATCATTGTATTCGGCAACAAGGAGGAAAGAATGAACACTATTGCTCAGCTTAATTTCAGGGCAATAAAGACGAAAAGCCAAGTTACAGTTTAATTAGACTCAGCCACATGGGGGCAATAACTAAATCAGCATTTTAACATCTCAAACACAAGAATTATAGGTCTTACTGTATATCCACAGCCAAACACTGCTTTATGTCCAGCAGGCCATAATACATGTATGTTCCCTTAGATCATTAAGTAGCAGTCTACTGGTAGAACCTCGATTAGCTACGATGCTACACACAGATAGAACCAACTTCCTGGTGATTGGGCCATAACCTTAGTCATTTCCAAATCTAAATTAAAACACTGTTCTCCTGACTGGTTTCTGATTTCCTTTGTTGCATTTGGAGCAACGTACAACTTATAAGTCTATTCAATTTGTATTTTATTTCATTTTATCAACAAAAATGTTCAGAATCTGATTTAACAATATTTTACTGTTTAAAAAAATGAATTCTTTTCTTTGTCTATTTAAAGTACTTTAAATGTATACACCTCATTTTATTAATGTCAAACATTTCGAATATTTTACTATTTATGTTCTTTTGAAGGCACACGTGTCAAACTTATAGAACTGTGTAATTACAATTAAATGTGTCACTTATTCCTCAATTTACTTCTGATGCCAGAAACAGGCTTACTGATTATCTGACAAACACACCGACCGTTGTTAAATAATGTACAAGCTCGGAGACTGAAGGATGAGTGCTCAGTTAGCCAGTAATGTAGAAGTCACAGAAACAAGTTATCGTATATGTATTGTCAGACTAGTTCCCGCTGCAGTTTTAGTGTAAGCTAATACTGTACTGTATATCTGACAGAATAGTGATACTGCAGTAGATTGAAAGGAAACACAGGGGCAAATGTGCTACAAAAAGATTTACACTTGATTGAAATATTTATAACAACATTACTTAATAATCTATCACAAGTGCAAGCAGACATGTTCTGTCAAGATAAGGTTTTCAGATTGGAAAAAACTTTGAAACGGTTTCTCAGAGATACACAGGCGGAACTAAATTCATCATCAATGTTGTATTGGGTCATCAAATTGCTGTCAAGGCTGAGAATCTCAATAATTCTACACACATTACTCAGTGTATTTGCATTTACATGTGTTGACTAATTGTCAATGTGGAATGGGAACAAGAGTGGAAACATTGCAGATCCCAATAGGCAGCAACGCCAATTAAATAACAATCCCCTTTCCCCAGTGCATGTTGGTTAGCCATCAGACATGCCTACTCCTATGCACTCATGTATGTATTATAAGCTATCTTAATACATCCATGAGTGTGCTACATGATGTTGCCATTGTTGTGGTGTTCATTTTGACACCACAACCAGGTGTTCTAAACCCCTGCCAGTGCCAGTTGAGTTTAACCCGTTCTAAGTCGGATACTAACTGACTGAGTAACAGAGCCTTTACCTTTCAATTCATAGAGAGCTATCCAAATCACATTTGTGAACAGCCATCTCCCACACCCAGAGAGTAGTAGGCATGATAACTGACTGACATTTTAATAAGCAATGCTTCCAGCAGCAAAACAAGGATCTGCTATTTTGGTCCACAAGACTTCTCAGGCTAAGTGTCTTCATCTCTCCTGCATGATGAGGTGACATTACAGTTGCAGTCTTTTTTTTTTTTAAACATTTTGCTCATGCATACAAGTATTTCTTATTTTTAGAATCAATGTATGATCTGGTGGTACTGTAGAGCCGATTCTGTTGTATTTTGCAGCTGCCTAACATTAAACAGATAGCAGCCAGGATTTTTATTATGACAAAGCAGTGCAGGATATCAGCATGTCATTAGACAAACAGCTAACTAAATGTCAAAGGAAGACTTGTGGTCCTTGTGTTACAGTTTCCAGTATTGATGTGTCCCTCCTGGTCAGGACAGTTGACAGAGCAGGAGGAGGAGGCTCAGGGTTTACTGGGGGAGCGGGAGGGGAACACTCCTGAAGCCTCCAGCATAGTCTTTCTTCGTGCTGTCTCTTTGGCCACATTGTGGTTGAGTCGCCTCAGACGTTCCTGTGGACAGAATATTCAGGTCATGAGGTTGTTTTGTATATTGTGTTACTGTTTGTGTGCCTTGGTTGTTAATTGCAGGGATGATACTAGTAGTTATAGCAGTAGTTGTAGCAGTATAGTGGTTTTATGGGTAGTAATGGTAATATAATACTAGAAGTACTTGAGTATTTGTAGTAGTAGAAACGACAGTGGTAGTAGTAATATCAATAGCAGTAATACACCGTCCCCACATTTAAGAGTAAGCTTGGTGGTTCTGGTGGTTGGTTTTTGGCAGCTGCTGCTGTGGTCCTGCTCGAAGCCCTGCACTGCTACAAATACTATTATTTCTAGATAAAAAAGAGAAAGTTCTCTGCGCTTCTGCAGACCACAACAATCTGGTGCAACCAAGGCAGGACAAAAACGGTATAAAGAAACAAAAAATGGCCGGTGCAACACAGATGTCTTCTTACTTGATGGTTTTATTACTTAAGGTGCAAAACATTACAAAACTACTAGACTATTATTTCTAGTCATAGTTCGATTATCTTTATTGTTACTATCAAGTGCCACGGTGCATCATACCAACTGCTATAATTGTTATGAATCATATCATGTATATCTGTATCAGTGTTTCTGTGTCCCAGATGGCCGCCTACCAAGAGCCTGGGTCTGTCCCAGGTTTCTCCCTAAAAGCAAGTTTTTCCTCGCCACTGTCACACTAAATGCTTGTTCGTGGGAAATTGTTGGTTCTTTGTAAATCATAGTGTGATCTAGACCTACCCTATCTGTAAAGTCTCCTGAGATAACTCCTGTTGTGATTTGACACTATAAAACAAATTGAAATTGAATTGGTAATAGTCTATATAGACGACGTTTCACTTCCAGGATTGTTCCGGGGTCAAAAGAAATTCCGCCAGACGTCCCTCTTTTTAAGCCAGATGTCCCTTCCTTTGTGTTGGCGTTCTAACCTCTGGTGGATTTGTGAGGACTATGGTTAACTGCTCCTCAGATCTCTGCAGGGTAAATCCAGACAGCTAGCTAGACTATCTGTCCAATCGGAGTTTTCTGTTGAACGACTAAAACTACTTTTGAACGTCCACATGTTCCACCAAAACAAGTTCCTTCCTGAGGCTATTTAACAGAGGCACCGTTATTGTGTCTGGGTCTTAGCATCACCCAAGATGATTGTGATTGGTTTTTTAAAGAAATGCCAATAAACCAGAGCACGTTTTTCTACCATCCCTGAATGCTGTGTGGACGCTGCGCTGTGGAGGAAGGTCTGGCAATGCGAGACAATATTGGTAATAATAGCAAAAGTTGTTATAGGAGTAGCAGTATGCAGCAATTGTAGTACTACAACTAACACTACAAGTATTAGCTGTAGTTCTTATAGTAGTAAAGTTAGCAGTGATGGCAGTATTAGCAGTAGCACTAGCTGTATACAATATTTAAAGCTGTATTATTAACAATGAAACGGGGCAGGCGGACATTAGGAATGATGTTTGTGTTCAACTGATGAATGTAAGTCCGATAGTCTTCCTCTTTTAGCTCTGGTTTGGTTTCCTGAGAAAAACATTTGACTCTTCAGCTACTAAATGTTCCACTATGTTCACCAGCTAGTCTTTGACAGTGTCTGTCTGCTGCTGAGCAGGTAGTGTACAGCAGCTTTATCAGAGCGGTTTCTCTGAAAACAGCTGCCTCACCACAGTGATGAGAGCAGAGTTTGAAGGCCAGAAAACCAAAGCATGTTCAAGTTGCTAAAAAGACCTGTAAAGCTGAGGGGAACTGCAGAGTTTGTGATAATTCTCCGTGGGTTTGTCATTACTAGTGACAACTTTCACATTATTGTTGAACATATTGATTAGTGCCGCTTTAAGAAGTTCCACAGCAAAGCTTAACTGACCTGAGCATTCTGCAGTATGTTGTTAACTAGCACTACTCTTCGCCTTGCATTCAGCAGCTTCTTTACATAAGGGTCCAGGTCCAGAGCCACCTTCTGATGTTCATTTATCCGGCATAATTCTGAAAATAATGCACATTAATGACACACAAGACCACACCAACGGTTAGTGAACACAAGTTATTTAATGTGCTTTATACTTTTTTTAAGCTTTTATTATGTTTTATATAGTATAGGCATTTAAATTAAGAATTCACATAACACCTGAGTCAGGGATTTAACAGACAAATACAATATACATAAAATGAATTACCTGTGGCCAGATTGTCTATATGTTCTCTTAATTCTACTTGGCTTTCTCTGCAAAGAAAAAAAAGAATCCCATTAATCCAGAGGAAGGTCAGATGATACAAACCGCGATGTGAGCAGGTTTATTCATCATATTGGCACAAACATTTATCAAGTGCCAAAGATAACCCACATCAAACACAAGATGAACACATAATGTGACATTAGCAGTGCTCAAACAATAAAGGCATGTGCAACCGTGTGTGCAAAGTTGACTAATATGTATTAAAAAAGTAATACATTGGGAATTATAAAATAATAAAACACCACCGGGTCGACATTTTCTGGAAAGTCACGAGACAGTTAACGTTAAAGTATTACCAAGGGGTTGTAAGGCGGATGACAGCAGGGTGTGTGATGTAGGCGACAATTAAATAACAGATTCGATAAGGAACCGCATTTACCTGACTGAGTGTACATGCAAGTCGAGCTGCTGAATAGCTGGTCTCAGGAGGTCGAGCAACCCCTCGGCTAAAGCATCTTTGCCTGAGGAAGTTGCTACTAAAGCCGCTGCCGCCATTTTAGTAAAGCCCTAGTCTACCCATAGACTGCATATAAGAGCATCTACCGCAACACGGCCAGACAGGAAGCTACGTCCTCGTGACGTTGGCGTCATAAGAACCTCTCCATTTTCTTACTGTGGACGGCCAGTTGAGCTAGCAGCACCATTTTAGGGAGACGCAGCAAAACCTTGTCTCCAGCATTTTGTAGATATTCTGATAAAGACCCGATCCCAACTAGTTTGCTCATTTGTTACAGCGCTTAGTAAGGAAGGTAGCAGATTACAGGTTCTATTTAAACAAAAGAATACAAGGACACCCCACACGGCCACTCCGTGCCAACCGGTACCAGCTAACGTTAGCTAACTACCAGCTAAAGCTAACCCGAGCTGGCTGAAAGGCTTTTCTCGACCGACGCAACATTCACTGTAAGTAAAAAAAAATGCCGGAAATTATTATTTTAGGCCCCTGAAATGTTATTAAGCTACTTAAATGTTAAAACGCAAATAATTGCGTTTAGAGTTGACAAATTTGGCTGCTAATGTAGGACCTATTTAAAATCTAGCTATGTCCGCCCAGCTAACTTATTTTTATTTGTCAAGCCAATTTCTTGGGATCACGAATAAGGACATATGAAAAGGGAACTACGTATTCTTGACTCCAAACTATTTTACCAAATAGCTAAAGGTGTCGCACTTTCCTGACATCTTGTCTGGCATCGAGACATTCATTCCAACCACAGAGCTGAGTAACGTTAGCTTCATCTAGCGGACGATATACACACGAAGGAGCACAGGAGCTCGTTAGGTTGGAATCAAAAATGCATATTCCCGTCACTTGATGGCACATGAGAATATTGTGCTGCATATGTTTATCTTTTCGTGATACATGGGCAGCTGTTCGGAACATTTCACCTGACCTCCCCAGTGGCCTTACGAATGATTATTGCTCAGAGGCCACCATCTTGTGATAGGTTCACATTACTTATTTGATAATTTTGGTTGATTGAAGGAGTTGGTTTATGTAATGTCTGATTAAAAGATATCAAATTGCGATTAAGAATGTCCGATAGAAATTGGAAGGGAGTTTTTAAGGGTTTTGTAAGCCTTCCTAAACTGAGTGAGACAACCAAACTGGCATTGGGGCTGTAAATATATAGGTATACTGGCTACTCCAAAAGGGTACTAACATTCCTGAATAGGATGCAGTGTTTAAATCACCAGCATAGAGAAATAACCAAACTATTCAAAATGGTTTTTGACTACTTAAAATAGTTAATTTCTGACTGACAATTGTCAGTCAGATTGACAGTGTTTTATCATATCTGAATCCTATAGAATCTTCAGTAATTAAGTTTTGCTTCCAACATTTGCAACTATCTAAAGATATAAATAACTAACCCTTCAAGATCTGAATCAGCCTTTGTTGTCTGATGACGCGAAACGGCTTTGAGTGTCAAGCTACTTGAAAATTAGATAAGCAGCAGAACATGTGTAATATTGATTTAAATGTATCTGACACATTCAAATTAATCACGTGTGGCCCAATTACAAATAATGCATGGTTTAGAATTAGGTGAAAGGGTAACAACAGTTTTTTTTCAACCTGGACCCTATTGTCCCATGTTCTTGTGTCTAAGTGACTGATGGGAACAGCAATCTTTGACATTGGTCCAGTATTAAGAGAGATCGCTGCAGTCGGCAGTGGAGAAACAAGCTACAATGTAAGTTAATAGGACAATTGTCCAGCTTGAGAAAGAAAGAGGTTTTAAAGGTCTCTCTGTAGGATCCTTTCCATAATGTTGTCGGACACTTAGAATATTAATCTGAGTCTGCCAGTGGCAAAACGCGCACTCTTGTGAAGGTACATACAAGCTGGACAATTGTCCTATTAACTTACATTGTAGCTTTTTCTCTGCTGCCGGCTGCAGTGATCTCTCTTAATACTGGACCAATGTCAAAGATTGTTGTTCCCATCAGTCACTTAGACACAAGAACATGGGACAATAGGGTCCAGGTTGAAAAAATTGTAGTTACCCTTTTAAGCTGTAAAGCTTAAAATAATTTTATTTAAGGTTAGCCAGGAGACTCTCCTGAAATTTGCATGATCTGATCAGCCTGTCATTTCTTAAGAGACAACTTATCTCTTTTGGTCTTGTTAAACTACAAAAATACGCTGTCCATAGTGTTTCAGAGTGATGTTACTTCCCCTAATATTTGACTGAGTCCAAACACTGGCTCGCAGGGGGCAGTGGTAGCCTGAAGGTTAAAGAAAAAAGCATGTGATTGGAAGGATAAATAATAATCCTGTTAGCGCATTAGTGTTAAACTCAGAATAAATAATACCAACCATAAACGTATCTCAGTGTGATCCATTTAATGCAATGTAAAGTCAAATGTTCTCGCTGATACATATGTGATTGCTGTCTAAATTTAGCTTACTTACCTTCTCATGACTGCCAGTTGACCTTGTTTTATTTTGTGTTCCCTTTGTTTCCAGGAGCCTTCAAGCGAAGTCCATCAAAATGAGCACAGCCTCCTCCCAAAAAGTTGTCCTGAAAAGTACCACCAAAGTGTCCCTAAATGAGCGGTGAGGCGCCACGCACCCTGTCAGCAGTTAAGACACCCGATGCAAGGGCCAGCCTTGGCTTGTGAAGGTTCTAGTGGTCCCTACGGAAGGCTACAGTTTGGGACTGGACCCGACATGGAGGCTATTCTGACTGTCCCCAGTGTGTGCACTGCTCACTCAACTTTGTTGGTCTTGTCAACATTTCTTGATGCACTTGCAGAGATAAATGTGATTGTAACATGGAGCAGAAGGGCCTGGCCCGGGCCACATATCTTGTGTGAGCAGTGCAAACATATAGACAAGGGGAGAGGGTAGTGGTCACACTGGGTAAGCCTTGGTAAGCCTATGCTGGACCAGACCACTGTCCTACAAAAGCCCTGGCACTCCCGCTCCCTGTTACTTAAACAGCACAGGATACATCAAGTGTATGCCTATAAAGGGGAGAGTAAGGCTTAAGCTAAACCAGGAAGATGGGGCAAACCAGTGGAAGTGAAGCACCTCCTCTATCTACTTGTTCTGTCATTCTTTCTCCTCGCTGCTCCAATTCTATTAAAGACCAGGTACTCAGTCCTAGCTTGGACGTGACAAAGAGCTCCCCTTCCCTCTCCCATCTTTCCTTCCCTTCTCTGTGGTTTACCCACAAGTCACGGTCCATGCTGTAAGTGGCTGGGTGACCTGGCAGTCCTCGCGTCCAGGGCCTCTGCTGCTGCAGCATGATGACACCCCAGCCAGTCAGCTGGAGGCCTGTAAGTGGCAAATTGCGCTCTTCTTCTGGCACCTTCTCTCTGCTTCTGTCCTTCGGTCTGTCTTTGCACTGTGAGTTTTTTAATCTTAGTTTGCCTACTTTTTGTGCTTGTTTGAAAACATGCGGAATTCAAGTATAAATCTTTCTGGATTGTCATATGGTTGAGAGAGAAAATGAGTGCCAAAAACTGCAACATAAGTCTTGCATAGCAAGAGCGCTTCATCCATTATATGAGAAATTACTTGATGTGGAACCCTGCTTCCTCCTCCTCTGTATATCCCCTGTCCCCTTCTTTTACTTCCCTCTTTTTCCCTCCCACCTCTAAAGCTTCACTAACATGCTGAAGAACAAGCAGCCCACTGCGGTAAGCATTCGAGCCACCATGCAACAGCAGCATTTGGCCAGTGCCCGCAATCGCCGGCTGGCCCAGCAGATGGAAAACCGGCCCTCAGTGCAAGCTGCTCTAAGTCACAAGCAGGTGAGGGCAAAGATCAGACAAGCTAATGGCGCCTACCCACTGCTAGTACCAGCTCGACTCGGCTGCGGGGCCCCGTCCTCCATTTTGTATTGCAGATTTAGTACCGCCTCATGCCTGAGCTGAGCGTGGCTAGTCATCATAGCCACACACACACACACACACACACAGAACGTGGAAGGTGTGTGTTTCTGATTCTCAGCATGTGGCTGTTTGCCAGAAGACACATTTAGTTTCAAAAGAAGCTGGAGGCAGCAAAAAAACACCACCGCTGGCTAAACTATTTAAAAATGGTGGGTTTGTTCAGAACACCCCCGTCTGTCGCTAGCAATGATGATGCAGTGATTAGTGACAATTCTCTCCGACCAATTGGGAGTCTGCAGGTTTTCACGTTGCCTTTTGGTATCACCTCAGCTCGCTTGGAACCTCAACGGAGTTGATACTAAAAGTACCTGTTAGCAGGTACTTTTTTTCATAATGGAAAACCAAAAAAGGCGAGTCGAGCAGGTACCATGTAGTGGAAAAACGCCATAAGTGTCAGTGGAGCTTTTTACCATGTAGAGCTATGTTGTAAACTGTAGACTGACCTGCACCAATACTATGTGTGTAAGAGTTAATGGAAGAGAGGTGTCTGTTACATATGTGAGACAAGTCTTCTCAGTAATGCTAAGATTAGTGATGGGAATTTGGTTCAATTTAATTACATAACCTGATTGAAATTTTAGACCAAATGAATCTGAAGTAGTAGTTCTAATTGTAGCTACTTCCACCTGCATGACTCAATATTTCTCAATGAAATGTCTTCCATTGAGAGAGGGATGAATCAGTGTCATTATCCAACTCTTGCAGTCTTTTATGTTTTGGTTTTTACTAACGGTCGGACGGACGTGGCCGATGCCAATATTTAGAGAGCTGGGCGGCCAGTGGTGAGCTGAGAATTTGGTTGGATAAAGATACCTTTTGCAAACTATTACACTATTTGGTACAGCATGAATATCTTTTGCGACACCTAATTATTAAATAAAATATTTGGTACTAGTGTCTTTTAGCTCAATGGCACTATCAGGAACGCCACGGTTAGGTTTGTCTAAAAGTCCTGATGTTTCAGTTAGGGCTGGGCGGTAGGGGTGTGCAAATCTCCCTTTATAAGACGATCCAAGAAGCATCTAGATACATGGGCTTCCATACGGTTCAGGGACAATACATCTTAATATGAAACGATTCAGTTTGATTCAATGTTGAAACGATTGGGTGCAATATGATGAGATACAATTCAATCTGATTGATAGTCAATGTTCGTTTAATGTAAACACATTCATTTCCCATTATAAAATATATATATATCGAGTTATCAAATCAATATATTTACATTTAACGATATTGGATGAGACACTTCCGCTTATATAGTTTGTCAGAGATTGGCCTGGTTTTATTTAATATAGGTTAGGTAAGTTTTGCAGCTGTATAATTTCAAACAGGGAAGAAACCGTCTTTGCATTTTATTTTGATCAGTCTGTTTTTAAATGAGACTTATCAAAGACTTTCCAAATATATATTTACAAAACACTTAAGCTTTCGATTTGAATAAATATATATTTTCATTGTGTTAATGTCTGAATTTATTGAAGTGTCACAGTTAATGAAGGCTGTGTTATGTTGCATTAAATTGCCTCTTCTGTATGGGTTTAATAAGTTTACATTTGGACCACCAAAAATGTACTTGGCCACCAAATGTAGGGGCTTAGATGGGGCCAGTGCTTAAAATATTAGCATCTATCCCTAGGCTATAACTTGCAAGATAGTTTAATGCAAAGGAAACCCTTTTCAAAACATTCCGTTGTCCTGTGGACGGCCCGTATAACGCTTTAGTTACTCGCCTACCGTCCCACAACCATCCCATATGACAAATCTGATAGATCCTTCACCTGTCTGTAGTAGAGTTGGGGCTGGGGACGCCTATTCAATAGCTTTTCAAGCCCTGTAAGGTCATTCAGATGGTTGAAGGCTTGCTATCAATACAATTCCTAACAAATGTTCTTTGCATTTTCTCACTAAAAGACCTGAATTAATAAAATGTATACAGACAGTAAACATGGAGCTGAGTGTCAGACAGCAGGATCATACTACACATGCTTCCAACTAAATTAACACAAGTGATTAACTGTGTTAGGAACACTCATGCTCTGAGTATAAATGTATTAGAGCGGTCAGTCTCTCTATAATACCATTCAAAATATATCAAATATTAGAATATTTAATGCTCAAATGCAGCCTGTTATTAATATGTACTACACTACTCAGGCTTATGCATTGCCAATGCCTCTATAAGCATGTGGTTGTTGTTACACTTCTGTCCACTAGAGGGACTTCTAACATCAGCCTGGCCTTGAAGGGGATCTACGTCATGGCGAACTGCATTTCTTGCACGCCGCTTTGTTTACATTATTTTCCACCACGAGCACACAGCGACAAACACAAATCAGCAGAGAACTGTGTAATGAAACATTATCTAACAAGTGTAGTGAAGTGGTTCTGTTGTAAAGGCTAACGGTGCTCGGTTAGCACAATGACATCATGTCAGAAAGCACAGCCGAAACCATTTGTCATAAACTAAGTAACAAACGATGCTAACAACATTAATAACTAAGCCAAACGGTGCTGTCCCTACTATTTTAGTGATTTATAAGCAACCTGTTTCTTGCAGATTGTCACGTTACTGAGAATCCAGCTCTTAGCTTTGACGTCATATATTACCTTCTAACTCTGACAGCTGTAGGGCAGCTACACATAAACTTTAGCTGTCTCCATGAAGCTCCTCTAACTCGTGACGCAGTTAGGAAACAAGAACGACTCATGTTAACATAAGCACTTTGGCTCGATGGATGTCAATTTTAAAGTCAACTATTTCCCATCCTTCTTCCAAATTCCAGCTGCAGCATGTTACTCCCCCCTGTACTAACGTTACTCAGTACGTAACGTCAGCTCCATAATGTTGTACTAGCGTTACTCGGTACGTAACGTTAGCTTAGACCTCACAATGCCTTGTTTCTCACTCCCGCTAACTTATTGTTCATAAGACGTGACGTGAGTGACACATGCGGGTAGGCCAAGGCGAGAAGAGGGAGATTAGCTAATGTTAGCCAACATATTCATTAAAAGGTCACATTCAAATAGTAATTTCAGGATTCAAATAGTATTGATTTTATTTATTTTTTTACTATTCAAATATTTGATTTCGGTATTCGTTCCAATAGCCCTAACGTGTTATGTAGTGGCAGTAAATGGATCCGTCCAGCTGAGCAGCAGTTTTTTTGCACAAAAACCCTGTGGCTTTTCCCACAAACTGAGGGAGACTGTGCGCAGACTTCCCACCAGGCGTAAACGCGGTTTGATATGGTCATTGACTATTATTGCATAGCAGACAGACTATTGAGTGGCTGGAGGGAGGCACAATTATCTATATGCAATCAATGTTTAAGGGCCTTATTACATTATTTGTGGCCAACTGTTGTAGTGGAAATGAGGCTTGTGCGTATGTGCCCAGCTCCACAATTGAGATTTACAAAATGGAATCAGACGCACGTGCGACTTTTATAAATCTGAATAGTGTGTATGCATATTTCTGTCTTCGTGTGACTGTTTTAGTCGTGAATCTATAGAGGTGCATCTTACCGTTGTTTTGTTTTTACACAGGGCCACTGTCGTGTTAACGTTGCCTTGATTGAGTGCCCGTAACCACCACCTTGTTTGTCCGATTTCGTTTTGTCATAATTGCATCCTTGAATAACTTGTGTCAGAGCCTGAAGCAGCGCCTGGGGAAGAGCAACATCCAGGCCAGGCTGGGCCGGCCTGTCGGGACTCTGATGCGTGGAGTAGCTGGAGGCAGAGGAGGAATGCGAGGGATGACCAGGGGTGGGCTTCGAGGTCGAGCCAGAGGAGGAGTAATGAGGGGAGCTCTGTCCCTGAGAGGTGTGTATCCACAACCTTGCACAGTATCTCAACTAAGAATATGGCTCGGATTCCAAGTGCAGGGCTTCACTTTCATGGCTGTAGATTTTCACTTGTCACGGGTGTGCATTGAGTGATATTACTTTGTCTTGCACAGGGAAGCGAGTGTCTTCTACAGGTGGTCCCATGAGAGGTCGTGGCTCTGCTGGCCGTCTGGCAATGCGTAGAGGAGGCCGCCAACGTGGAGGAGCTCCTGGCAGAGGAGGAGCTCCATCCCGAGGAGCAGCACGAGGAGGAATAGCCAGAGGTCAGGGGGTGACAATGTTTTACTTTTCTATTTAAGTGGGGAAAAGGATTGTACTTTTCATCTAACTGAATTATCTTAAATAGACATTGAGTTGAATTGTTAACCCTTCTTAGTGGTCACTATTGCTGTGTTTGTGGGCAGGCCGTGGTGGACTGCGTGGGCGTGGTGGTTTTGCTGGTAGAGGTGGTCGTGGCCGCGGGCGGGGCCGAGGTGTTGGCCGACAAGCTGTGACCCGTGAACAACTGGACAACCAGCTGGACGCCTACATGTCAAAGACCAAAGGTCACCTGGATGCTGAGCTGGATGCCTACATGGCCCAGGCAGACCCAGACAATATGGAGTGACACTGCAGGACTCTGAAGCAGACACATGTAGAGTCACTGCAGAACTGTACAGCTGAACTCACACAGTGTAGTTTTCCACCAGATTCATGGGCTGATAACTTGAGTTTGTAATCTAGATGAGAGTGGTGACAATCCAGGACTCTTGGCTTTGGAACAGCAAGACATCAAGGTTTCCCTTGAATGGGCTTTGGCCACTACTCAATTCTGCGTCAACCTGCTCCTGCAAACCCTTTTGAAATCTGGAATAACTGTGTGAAGGGACCTTTTTAGACATTAACAAACCCTGCTGTCTATAGACGTCTGCTTTTTTTTTAAATGACCTTGTTATTTTTAAATATCCCCTGAAAACCACGTCTGTCTGTAATGGTCAATGATCCAGGTGATGTGTTTAACCTTTTGTTGAAAACAATCTTAAAATAACCTGTTTTCTTTTTTACTTTTATTTTAAATGTGATTAACCTTAGGGTGCTCAGACCTTTGTCGATTAATTCATTGGCTTAACTTGGAAACATTAGCAATGCAAACCTTTTCTAAATTATTTGTTAAAAGAATGTAAGCAGATCTTTTAAGCCAAGTATCCATTTGTCATTGTTTTGTATTTAAAAGATGTAGTACTTTTGAGTATTTTGTTCCTCTGTATCTTCCACCTGTCAGAACTCTTCAGTTGACTGCTGACATTGTTAACTTCTACTTGAGAGCATTTGTATGACATTATCCAAAGCAAGTAAAATAGGTTTTAATTAAAATGGAAATGATTTCCCAAATTGTGTGAATTGTATGCATTTTAAATGCCCTTGTGTAAAATGTTGACCACAGCTAAAATGGAGTGAGTTGAAATGTTATGTATCAGAGTGAATAATTAAATTGGCCCTGTAATGGCAAAGTAAAGAAACTTTAATCCTTTACCGGTGGACATGGATAGGTGATGCCTTTAATGTTAGGATGAGATGAAGTTCTTAAATGATTCCCAACGTTACTGACCCCCATCTGTCTACTTGGGACTTCTCGGTTGCATACGAGTGTTTTTTGTTCTGTTTTATTTCTATCATTTTAGAGGCCTGAAAAGGTCAAATGATCCAGCAATTTACAAGCAATAAAAAGATTTGAGGCATGTGTGGAACATAAGCATAGATTTTGTATAAGGCTTAGACTTTTTTTTTTTGTTCTCCATAGTCCCAAATTTAATATCATTAAATTTCAGTTTGTGTGAATGAAATCAATTTTTTAGACTTCCCAAAAAGTTCTCAAATAAATACAAACTAATATTTGCTCTAAAGTTTTAATGTCTAACTCCAAAACCACACAATTATTTGTAATCAATGTTGAATTCTTATATCAAGTTGTGACAGGGATACATATTTATAATCTAAGGGAGTCTCTTTAGTTTTTGGTGAGATATCCCATATCTTTTTAATGGCAAAGGAAAACTATTTCAGGTACCTCTCAAGAGTTGGAATGGTTTGATGGCATTCACCAATACAAAGTTAAGACATCTGTGGGACTATCATAAGGCAGCATCTCCTTTACCATATTTACCATTACTGGTGAGGATTGCCTTGATAACCACAGAGAATTGTTTTTGCAAATTGTTACATTGAATCTATCAGTAATACATAATTCTAGAAAATGACCTGAATCCAGCAGATGTAAGATTGACCAGGAATGGTTGGAATTAAAAAAAGCCCTCCCAAACGTGACAATATAGGTTATAAAAAAAGGTCGTAAATGTAAATATAGGTTGTAATTGCTGTCTGAACAAACAACTTCTGGGAGTGTTTCTCTGGGGAGGACAGTTAAAAAGAACTGGATACATAACCCTAGACGTAGATTTGAAAAAGGTAGAAAAATAATCATTCCGCAGAAGCTCAGAACAGACATGCTAGAATGCATACACACAGGCCACTTTGGGGTGGAGAACAGAAAACACAGGGCCAGGGACGTAATGTTTTGGCCAGGCATGGGACAACAAAAAGAGGAAGCGGTAATGAAATGTGACATTTGCCAAACACCGCAATGCCAACACAAAGGAGCCCATGCTCTCAAAAGCAATTCCAGAAAAACCCATGGCAAAATGGTAACAGATCTCTTCTCCTGCAACTCCGAGAACTGCATCATCATATGTGATTACCTCAGCAATCCTCATGAGCCGCAGACTGTGCTCTATCTTACCCACAACAGCACAACTGTGACCTCAGGTAACCCCTCTGAACACAGTGCGAGCAAGGAGAGAGGTATGCCAGCGCCCCAAAAAGCAGCACTACAAGTCTGCTAGACCTCTGTCAACACTGCACGCTGGAGCACCCATCCACTTCCAGCAGGAGGATGGACGATGGACACCTGCAACAGTCATCCAACCTGCAGAGACCCCGCAAAGCTACCACATAGAAACCAGCAGCAGACAGACCCCTTAGACCCAACTAACGACATCTCCTCAACAACAAGCACACATCTGTCACACATCAGCCCGAGGTCAGCAAGGACAATTTGACCTCTGGACAAACAGAGACAGAGGAGTAACATCTCAAGAAACATTTGATAAAGTTATGCAGGTTTATCGTTTCCATGTGTACTATTGTATCCCGGGACCCAGAAGAAGGAAAGAAAAGGGTTATTTTGCACTTGAAGGACAACTGCACAGGCAGAGGGACTTTGGGACAATACAGTGTTATATGACATAAGATTGTCAATTCCTGTCTTAAAGTAACTTGAAGTAACAGTTATTTTACTTTTTGAATTGAAACGAAAATCGAAAAAAACATGCTATTTCTGTTTGATCGTTTCTTGGTTCAAATGCAAAAACAAACTATCACAACGCATATGGACCGTCTATGATAGTATCCAAAACAGACTTAAGCCATTTGGCAAAGACAACTGCTAACACCTTGCATCTATAGGACACCAATTATAAATAAGTAGTACATCTTTTTTAAGGTTTCGGAATAAGTGGGATTAAGCCTTGAGTTAATGTTAGAGTGAAAGATTCATTACATATAAATTACTTTCTGTGAAAACCTTCAATAGAAATGGGGCCAAATGTTACAAAAGCTTGATAAAATTCTCAGATTCCATTTGTTATGTTTTAGGCTACTGAAGGAGTCAGTCATCTCTTGTGAAGTCAAAGGTTTAACCTCGATTATGTCCAAGAAAGTGGTTGCACCCTTTTCACAGTATTGAGAAAGCAGGGCTCTTTTGAAACGAGCCCCAACATTGGAAACAGCTGTTCCTGGCTGTTCTCACAAAGATACGAAAAAAGAAAAAGGCACAGGTTGCTTTTGTAAGAGACACATCTCACGATCTAGGAATGGGATTTTCAAGGGTCTATTATTGGTCCTATAAATCAGGCCATAGGAGAGGTGGAGCAATCTTAATATACAAAATAGTCCCATTAGAAAAACTCTGAGGTTTCAGACAAGGAAGGGAGATATATCTGTTTTTCGGGAAAAATGGATGATTCTGTCATAACATTGTGTAGTATGTATGCTTCCGCTGGAAGTGAGTGTGCTTTTTATAGAAAATATATTTGATTTGAGGATTGGGGCCACAGGAAAAGAAATATAATTTGGTGCTCAGAAAAAGAAAGAAAAACAATTACCATTAATACATCTTATATTATAAATCTGAAAACAAGAATAAAGAAAATTTGAAATGAAACAAAAAAAAAAAAAAAAAAGATATTTGCTAAACAGAAAATTACTAGTCTGGCTCAAAATCAACTAAACATTTGGCAAGGAAGCTACAAAAACAACGACCAACACAATATATAAAATAAGGGAGCCAGAGTCTAAATACAATGTAAAAAAGATGAAATTCAAAAAACATTTAAAAAGTACTACGAGTCCCCATATACACAACCTTGTTTAGCTGATAAGCAACACATTGGAGTTCCTTAATTCTCTTACCTGTTCTATCAGAGGAGCAATCCAAATATTAACAGCTATGATGACTAAGAGTTAAATAGTCGCCTGGCCCAGATGGTGTTCCACCACAGCGGTTTAAGGCTTTTCGACTTCTTCGGGCCTGCAGTTTATCCTTTCAGGGTACTAAAATGCCTCCATCTTGAAGCAAAGCGGTGATCTCAATCATCCCAAAGGATGGAAAAGATACATTAGAATGTGTATATTGCCCCATTGCACATTTGCACATATCTGTTTACGCGCTTTTTCACTTTGCATCTGCCCTGGCATGCAAAACTGTACAGGTGCTGGTCATATAATTAGAATATCATGAAAAAGTTGATTTATTTCAGTAATTCCATTCAAAAAGTGAAACTTGTATAATGTATACATTCATTCCACACAGACTGATATTTTTTTTTTCAATTTCTTTTAATTTTGATGATTAGAACTGACAACTAATGAAAACCCCAAATTCAGTATCTCAGAAAATTAGAATATTGTGACAAGGTTCAATATTGAAGACACCTGGTGCCACTTTAATCAGCTGATTAACTCAAAACACCTGCAAAGGCCTTTAAATGGTCCCTCAGTCTAGTTCTGTAGGCTACATAATCATGGGGAAGACTGCTGACTGGACAGCTGTCCAAAAGACGACCATTGGCACCTTGGACAAGGAGGGCAAGACACAAAAGGTCATTGCTAAAGAGGCTGGCTGTTCACAGAGCTCTGTGTCCAAGCACATTAATAGAGAGGTGAAGGGAAGGAAAAGATGTGGTAGAAAAAAAGTTTTCAAGCAATAGGGATAACCGCACCCTGGAGAGGATTGTGAAACAAAACCCATTCAGAAATGTGGGGGAGATTCACAAAGAGTGGACTGCAGCTGGAGTCAGAGCTTCAAGAAACCACCACGCACAGACGTATGCAAGACATGGGTTTCAGCTGTCACATTCCTTGTGTCAAGCCACTCCTGAACAAGACCCAGCGTCAGAAGCGTCTCGCCTGGGCTAAAGACAAAAAGGACTGGACTGCTGCTGAGTGGTCCAAAGTTATGTTCTCTGATGAAAGTACATTTAGCATTTCCTTTGGAAATCAAGGTCCCAGAGTCTGGAGGAAGAGAGGAGAGGCACAGAATCCACGTTGCTTGAAGTCCAGTGTAAAGTTTCCACAGTCAGTGATGGTTTGGGGTGCCATGTCATCTGCTGGTGTTGGTCCACTGTGTTTTCTGAGGTCCAGGGTCAACGCAGCCGTCTACCAGGAAGTTTTAGAGCACTTCATGCTGCTGACCAACTTTATGGAGATGCAGATTTCATTTTCCAGCAGGACTTGGCACCTGCACACAGTGCCAAAGCTACCAGTACCTGGTTTAAGGACCATGGTATCCCTGTTAATTGGCCAGCAAACTCGCCTGACCTTAACCCCATAGAAAATCTATGGGGTAATGTGAAGAGGATGATGCGACGCTCCAGACCCAACAAAGCAGAAGAGCTGAAGGCCACTATCAGAGCAACCTGGGCCACGCTGCATTGCTGCAGTCATTCAGGCAAAAGGAGCCCCAACTAAGTATTGAGTGCTGTACATGCTCATACTTTTCATGTTCATACTTTTCAGTTGGCCAACATTTCTAAAAATCCTTTTTTGTATTGGTCTTAAGTAATATTCTAATTTTCAGAGATATTGAATTTGGCATTTTCATTATTTGTCAGTTATAATCATCACAATTAAATGAAATGAGCATTTGAAATATATCACTCTGTTTGTGATGAATGAATATAATATACAAATTTCACTTTTTGAATGTAATTACTGAAATAAATCAACTTTTTCATGATATTCTAATTATATGACCAGCACCTGTATTTTCTCCCCACCATTGTTGCAATACCTTGTTGTCCGAGGCGGATGGCAATTGGGAAAGTCTGGACTTTTCCCGGTGGGCTGGTAGTGTTTCGAGGCCATGAGTCTGATTGTCCGCAGCCGCTACTCGGCCGCTGCCCGCTACCGAACGATTAAAAGTCAGCACTCAGCTAAGGATAATGTTAAAAACAACAGACAAAGCCAGAAATCTTGGTGTAGTCATGGACTCAGACCTGAATTTTAACAGCCACATTAAGACAATTACAAAGTCAGCCTATTACCACCTTAAAAATATATCAAGGGTCAAAGGACTTCTGTCTCAGCAGGATCTGGAAAAACTTGTCCATGCTTTTATCTTCAGTAGACTTGACTACTGTAACGGTGTCTTTACAGGTCTCCCTAAAAAATCAATCAGACAGCTGCAGCTGATTCAGAACGCTGCTGCTCCAGTCCTCACTAAGACCAAGAGACTGGATCACATCACTCCAGTTCTGAAGTCTCTACACTGGCTTCCAGTGCCTCAAAGAATTGATTTCAAAATACTTTTGCTGGTTTATAAATCACTAAACGGTTTAGGGCCAAAATACATTTCTGATCTGCTACTACACTATGAACCACCCAGACCTCTCAGGTCATCTGGGACAGGTCGACTTGTTGTCCCCAGAGTCAGAACTAAACAGGGGGAAGCAGCGTTTAGTTTTTATGCTCCACATATCTGGAACAAACTCCCAGAAAACTGCAGGTCAGCTGCAACTCTCAGCAGACCTCAGCAGACTCTCAGTTCTTTTAAATCAAGGCTGAAGACCTATCTTTTTGATGTTGCCTTTCTTTAAATAAGCATTGTTGACACTGTATAACAATCTATATACGCATATAAAGAGAAATTCCTAAAACAAATAATAGAATTGAATTTATGATTATTCCGGTGACATTCTTTTGCAGTAACGGACATATCTCTGATTATTTCTCTGATGCAGGCATGACAATAGTTGACAGAAGAGACAGACGTTGGGCTGGTCAAAAGTTAGTCGAAGTAACTAACTAATTTAGGCAGAAGGCCTAAAAAGAAAAAAATAGTCTATAAACACTCTGAGCGAGTTCTTGACTATTTAGAGACAGACTGCAGAAGAAATAAAATAGTTTAAGAACACGTTCTGGACTGCAGGGCTGTACCGGGTTTTACAAGGTTTGAGAAGAAAAGAACTAAGCTTTGTGGTGACGACCACATCGAAAATGATAAGAGTATACTCAAGGAAAAGCTTCTGTAACTATGGGGAATGAAACCTCAAAGCCGTGTGAAGCTTCTGGACCCAAAGTGGGTGAGATGGTTAGAAAATATTGACCAGACTGCTGGAGATATCTTTCATATTGGTCAAAAAGATTTGGCTTTCCAAAAACTGGATCACTGAGTCCAGGAGAGTTATTTTATCTGCTTTTACATATTGAACTGTTTTAACTGCTCTTCAATGTTTAATTTCTTATACTGCACTGTAACTTTTTTATTTCTCGTATTTTATCTGTTTTTTTTATCTTTTAATCTGTTTTCATGTAAATCTGTTTTTGATTTTTTAATCTGTTTTTATGTAAAGCACTTTGAATTGCCCTGTTGCTGAAATGTGCTCTACAAATAAAGCTGCCTTGCCTTGCCTTACCCGGCCGCTGCCCGCTACCCGGTCGGTTGATGTTTTGGTCCCACTCCGCCGCTGCTTGTTGCACATCTACTACTCATATCTACAAGTACCTTACTATTCAGACCACTACCTGCACTACTGTATACTAACTCTTTGCCACATTACAGCATTTTAGATAGTTCTGTCTATTCATGTATATTGTGCTACGACTGAGCAACATCACTATCTAGTCCACACTTCGCACAAACTGCACATTGACTCTTAACTTCATCCCAGCTGTTATCATTCTTATAGTCTTTACCTAGACAAATATTTGCACTAACTGTACATTGACTCTTACTATATTCAGCATTTAGACAGACTGTTCATGTTTACTGTGTTATTTCACTACTTCTCAGCATTCATATAGACTATCTATTTATATATACTGCGTTATAACTGATCACTGGATCCACATCACTATCTTGACCACAATTTAATTTGCACTAACTGTACTCTGACTCTTTCCTACATCTCAGCAGTGTTATAGACTGTCTCTTCATGCATATTATGTTATCACCATACCACTTTCGCATATCCATCGACTTACTTACACCTCACTTTGTGCCGGATTGGAACTGCCTACTTAATCTGTACCTTTGTAGCCTATTGTTTTCTGTTTTCTTGTACTTGAATATGAAACTATATGTTGTCTTGCACGCTTACGCTATTCTTGGTCAGGTCACCGTTGTAAATGAGAACCTGTTCTTAACGGCCTACATGGTTAAATAAAGGTTAAATCAAATAAAATAAAAATATATATACAGCTATCCTTGCCAAGGAATTAGAAAAGATTATTCCCCAATTTATACATAACGACCAGATTGGATTCATCCCACAGAGATCAAACTCATGACAACATCAGAAGATCTCTGCACATAATAAACCATATCCAACAAAACAAACTTGAAGCCTTCTTAATTAGCCTGGTCGCAGGACCTGGAGCTCACTGTTCAGATTTTTTTACAAGCTCTCACATTTTGCACCATATTTACTTTCATATCCACAGTGGGGACGGCAGACTGAAAGCTTTAAAGGCATTCACATAAATGAAGAAGATCACAAACTGGAATTGTATGCCGATGATATTTTGATCTATTTAAGTGAAGCCCTTGACTCATTTTCTCAATTAATGAACCTTTTAGAAACATTTGGTAGACACGCAATATACAAGTTAAATATACAAAAAAAATGCAAACTCTGACTTTTAATTGTGTACCCTCAAAACAGTTTAGAGAGAAATTTCACCTCAAAACTCAATATTTAGGAATATATTTGCCAAAAAAAGATCTCTACACTGGCAGAGGTGAATTATGGCCCTCTTTTAACAAAAATTAAAGATGACATACACAGATGGAATTCCATCTCTTTCCTTGGCCTCAGTCATAGCATTGACTCGGTATAGATGAAAATCCTTCCAAGGTATCTCTATGTTTTCCAAGCAATTCCTGTAGAAATCCCCCCTAAACAACTCTCTGAATTGAATAAGATGATTTCCAGGTTTATCTGGCAAGGAAAGAAGCCTAGGGTTAAAAACCCCACAACTCTTGAAGCAGGAAGGAGGAATGGCATTACCCAATGTTAAAGATTATTTCTATGCAGCCCCCGATTAGACCCTTAATTAATATATGTAACCCAACATTTCAAGCTAGGTGGAAAGATGTTGAACTCTCTATTATGAATGATCCCCCAATTCACTAGTACTGGCCCACAAAAGGGTGGGAAGACTCAGTGGTGGTTCTACATCAAATTACACCCTGGGCGAGACCCCCTCCTAAGCCCATTTATTTCTACTGAAAACGTCAATCTTTAACATGCCTATAGGATGTGTGTTGGCGGCCTGGGGGTTCAAAAATTGATTTTTAATTTTACAAGTCAGTCTTAAAACAAATGCACCTTCCATCCATCCATCCATCCATCTTCATCCACTTATCCGGGGTCGGGTCGCGGGGGTAGCAGCTCCAGCAGGGGACCCCAAACTTCCCTTTCCCGGGCCACATTAACCAGCTCCGACTGGGGGATCCCGAGGCGTTCCCAGGCCAGGTTAGAGATATAATCCCTCCACCTAGTCCTGGGTCTCCCCCGAGGCCTCCTCCCAGCTGGACGTGCCTGGAACACCTCCCTAGGGAGGCGCCCAGGGGGCATCCTTACCAGATGCCCGAACCACCTCAACTGGCTCCTTTCGACGCAAAGGAGCAGCGGCTCTCTCGAGCTCCTCACGGATAACTGAGCTTCTCACCCTATCTCTAAGGGAGGCGTCAGCTACCCTCCTGAGAAACCCATTTCGACCGCTTGTACCCTGGATCTTGTTCTTTCGGTCATGACCCAGCCTTCATGACCATAGGTGAGGTAGGAACAAAAAACTGACCGGTAGATTGAGAGCTTTGCCTTCTGGCTCAGCTCTCTTTTACATCTAACGGTGCGATAAATTGAATGTAATACCGCACCTGCTGTGCCGATTCTCCGACCAATCTCCCGCTCCATTGTCCCTCACTCATGAACAAGACCCCAAGGTACTTGAACTCCTTCACTTGGGGTAAGGACTCATTCCCTACCTGGAGAAGGCACTCCATCGGTTTCCTGCTGAGAACCATGGCCTCCGATTTAGAGGTGCTGATCCTCATCCCAGCCGCTTCACACTCGGCTGCGAACCGATCCAGTGAGTGCTGAAGGTCACAGGCCGATGATGCCATCAGGACCACATCATCTGCAAAAAAGCAGCGATGAGATCCCCAGCCCACCGAACTGCAACCCCTCTCCACCCCGACTACGCCTCGATATCCTGTCCATAAATACTACAAACAGGATTGGTGACAAGCGCAGCCCTGGCGGAGGCCAACTCTCACCTGAAAGCGAGTCCGACTTACTGCCGAGAACCCGGACACAGCTCTCGCTTTGGTCGTACAGAGAGTGGATGGCCCTGAGAAGGGACCCCCTCACCCCTGTACTCCCTGCAGCACCTCCCACAGTATCTCCCGGGGCACCCGGTCATACGCCTTCTCCAGATCCACAAAACACATGTAGACTGGTTGGGCATACTCCCAGGCTCCCTCCAGGATCCTTGCGAGAGTAAAGATCTGGTCCGTTGTTCCACGACCAGGGCGGAATCCGCATTGTTCCTCTTCAACCTGAGATTCGACTATCGACCCGAACCCTCCTTTCCAGCACCTTGGAGTAGACTTTACCGGGGAGGCTGAGAAGTGTGATACCCCTGTAATTGGCACACACCCTCTGGTCCCCCCTTTTTTTAAAAGGGAACCACCACCCCGGTCTGCCACTCCTTAGGCACCGTCCCAGACTTCCACGCAATGTTGAAGAGGCGTGTCAACCAAGACAACCCCCTCCACACCCAGAGCTTTAAGCATTTCTGGACGGATCTCATCAATTCCTGGGGCTTTGCCACTGTGGAGTTGTTTAACTACCTCAGCAACCTCCACCAGGGAAATTGATGCCAATCCCCCCTCATCCTCCAGCTCTGCCTCTACCATAGAGGCGTATTAGTCGGATTTAGGAGTTCCTCAAAGTGCTCCTTCCACCGCCCTATTACCTCCTCAGTTGAGGTCAACAGCGTCCCATCCTTACTGTACACAGCTTGGATGGTTCCCCCGCTTCCCCCTCCTGAGGTGGCGAACGGTTTTCCAGAAGTACCTTGGTGCCGACTGAAAGTCCTTCTCCATGTCTTCTCCGAACTTCTCCCACACACGCTGCTTTGCCTCTTTCACGGCAGAGGCTGCAGCCCTTCGAGCCCCCTTCGGTACCTTGCAACTGCCTCCGGAGTCGTCTGGGATAACATATCCCGGAAAGACTCCTTCTTCAGTCGGACGGCTTCCCTGACCACCGGTGTCCACCACGGTGTTCATGGGTTACCGCCCCTTGAGGCACCTAAGACCCTAAGACCACAGCTCCTCACCGCAGCTTCAGCAATGGAAACTTTGAACATTGTCCACTCGGGTTCAATGCCCCCCCCAGCCTCCACAGGGATGCACGAAAAGCTCCACCGGAGGTGTGAGTTGAAAGTCTGTCGGACAGGGCCTCCTCCAGACGTTCCCAATTTACCCGCACTACCCGTTTGGGCTTACCAGGTCTGTCCAGAGTCTTCCCCCACCCCTGACCCAACTCACCACCAGATGGTGATCGGTTGACAGCTCCGCCCCTCTCTTCACCCGAGTGTCCAAAACATACGGCCTCAGATCAGATGAAACGATTATAAAATCGATCATTGACCTTTGGCCTAGGGTGCTCTGGTACCAAGTACACTTATGAGCATCCCTATGTTCGAACATGGTGTTCGTTATAGACAATCCATGACTAGCACAGAAGTCAACAACAAACAACCACTCTGGTTTAGATCAGGGAGGCTGTTCCTCCCAATCACGCCTCTCCATGTGTCTCCATCATTACCCACGTGCGCGTTGAAGTCCCCCCAGCAGAACTATGGAGTCCCCGACTGGAGCCCCATGCAGGACCCCACTCAAGGTCTCCAAGAAGGCCGAATACTCCGAACTCTTGTTTGGTGCATATGCACAAACAACAGTCAGAGTTTTCCCCCCCACAACCCGCAGGCGTAGGGAGGCGACCCTCTCGTCCACCGGGTTAAACTCCAACGTAGCGGCGCTCAGCCGGGGGCTTGTGAGTATCCCCACACCCGCCCGGCGCCTCACACCCTGGGCAACTCCGGAGAAGAAAAGAGTCCAACCCCTATCCAGGAGTATGGTTCCAGAACCAAGACTGTGCGTAGAGGTAAGCCCCACCAGATCTAACCGGTAGCGCTCCACCTCCCGCACAAGTTCCGGCTCCTTCCCCCACAGAGAGGTGACATTCCACGTCCCCAGAGCCAGCCTCTGCTGCCCAGGTCTGGTCCGTCGAGGCCCCTGACCTTCACTGCCACCCATGTGGCAGCGCACCCGACCCCAGCGGTTCCTCCCACAGGTGGTGGGCCCACACACACACACACACACACACACACACACACACACACACACACACACACACACACATCCACCTGTGCCCCTGCCTGCCTGTGTTCACGTCCCGTGTATGCGCAGAGTGTCCGGTGCGCGATATTACGAATCCCATATGGACACGCCAAGACCCGCCCTTCAATAGCATTTATTGGCCAGGCATCGCGCAAGGTGAGAACGCAAGGTAACGTAACCCCATTGGTACAGTGCCAGACTGGAGCAAAGACCGCTATAGGAGCCGTTAGCGCGGATCCAACTGCCCACAGGCCTGGGAGTAGCCTAGCCTACACCATCCCTTTATCACTATTAAATCACTGTTCTGTATTATCAACGTTTCATTCCTTTGAAGACATTTGGCAGAGCAGCATTGTCTTTTTTTTATCAAGTTGGATTGCTTTCGTGAACTTCTACTATCTAGCCTAGCTACTTTTAGTTCTCAACACAGAGTCTGTTTCAGCCCCCCCCCTCTCCTTTCCCCTTCTCAGCTTCGGTGCATGGCGCCTGCAGCTTCAGGGGGCGCCAGTGAAATGAGAGATAATAGAAAAGTGCTCGTGCTGCCCCCCATGTGTCTTAAAAAAATGTCGCCCCGGGCGGCTGCCCTGGGAAGACTTAATGATGAGATGGAAAGCCCATGGATTAAAGCCCAACCAAAAATCTGGAATATGTTGAAAGGGGAGCATAGACTGGGCTGCAGATTGAAAATAATTCATTGGTGTGCCTATGTCCCTAGTTTTCCATCCTAATAAAATGGATTATAGATTCAAATCTTGAATCTCAAAAGGAATAACAACAATTTACTTTCTTACAGTAAGGGACAACTGGGACTTTGAGAGCCTGAGGAAAGAATATGGCCTTGAAAAACCAGATTTTTATAGATTCCTGCAGATACGTAACCATAACAAGCATAATATTAAAAATGGAACAGACTTTAACGATGCCATACTGAAGATATTTATTGGTGCCTACCAGAAAAATTCAAATAAGGGCCTCACATCCAAACTCTTTAACAGCCTTCTGACAAAAAAAATCCACAGAATACATTAAAGACAGGTGGGAAAAAGAGGGTAATCTCACTATATCACACGAGGTCTGGCTTAATGTTTGTACATTTCTGTGGAAATGTATCAACTCCCACATATGGCGGGAGTTTGGTTGTGTCTTATTCAATTTTTTATAACACCGAAACAGAAGGTACATATTGATGGAGGAGATACAAAATGTTGGAGACAGTGTGGATTTCAGGAGGAGAAGCACTGGCATATATTTTGGGAGTGCCCAGTCATAAGACCTTACTGGACCGAGCTTCACAAAACATTGATTGCATGAACATTGATTTACCCCTGCAGTTCTCTACATTACTTTTAGGAAATGCTGATTTCCATGCGAGACAGTCTGATGAGTATTTATTTGGTATTTTGACATCTGCCTGTCCTGTTTTCTTATTTTTGAACAAACATCACTGCAAAAGCAGCTATTGCTACTATTGTTGGTCAAATCTGTTTCTCCTCAAAAAAGAGCAATAATAACCACAATATAGCCGCTCAATTACTAAATAGATATAGGTCTCTGTTCCAAGTCTGGTCTCTTACTGGACTAGCTTTACTTCAGACTTGAACTGGAAGACAATCTGGTGCTTACCTTTAAAATATCTGATATCAAATAAGGTGTCTCTTTAAATATCATCAATTTTTTGCGATTTCTACAAAGATACTAAACGGACATGAATGTGGACTTCTCCTTTATTAAAGTGGTACTGTCAGTAGGTTTCTAAAGGCTACCGACATGAATATTACTATATTCTACTCAATCTGTCAGACCAACGTGTAGGCTGTGGTTTTTTTACACTTCCATCAAAACAAAGAAATATTAGGCTACATCATTCATTTGATAATGTTATTCGCTAAATTTCATATTATTAATTCTAAATTAGCCAACCACAAACCATCATTTTTAATATTCGAAAATAAATTCAAACATTACTTTTATCAGTTCAATATTCTAAAAATAAGAAAGCTATTAAAACCATTAATCTATGTACCCACTATAAGATATATTTGTGATCTCTCTGGCAATATGCATGTTCATGTATGTTCTTTATGTTCTTATTGTTGTTCTGCCTGTCTTTGAATTTTGTTTAAATAAAGAAGGAAAAAAAAGTAGTGGCTGCCGTAAGGCGGTTTGAACTGACGTAACTCATCCTATAAATACGTTGGCGGCACATCGCGAGGTCCTTTCATCAGCGCACCCTCTGTCTGTTGGAGTCATGGCTGTGTTAGCGGGCCTAGCTGAAGAACACGGAGGTAACTATAAATCATTAAGCGATCATACACGGCTCACATATACTGCACACGACTGCTGTGGATAAGTAGCGTTACGTTAATGTGATTTTTGATCTTGTGAAACGTGACGTCCTCATATTTTTGGCATCACGTTGTCCTCGTTAAGCTCAGCGTTAGCCTAAAAAAGCTAACTGCTAGCTGGCATGATCCTAAAATGGCTAACTCCTTCCCTAAGTATGTAAAAATACATGTGCAGACGTTAGGGCATTGGTTATGACGAGTCAAGTGTTAAACTAATCAAATTAACTCGTGATTGCAGGTCGTTAATCGAAAACGCAAGCAATTATTTTTAATTAAAACAAAACAAGCAATAATCAACACATAGGGCACCGACAAGGTCTCAAACGAAGATCGGTGGTAGTAGTAGTCTGGTTGCCCAATAACCAGAACTGGCGGTTCAATCCCAGGCTCCTTCTGCCACATGTCAGTGTGTCCCTTAGCAAGACGCTACACACACGAACGCACGCACGCACAGGATGTTTATTTGCAGATATAAAATCTCACTACATTGTATGTATGTGACAATGAAGAGTTTTTGGTTTTGTTTAAAAGTGAAATGCTCATCAGTCCAGATAACTGCATCAGTTTGCACTACCAGTCATGTTGTCCTAGCCACTGTGCAGACATGTCAGTGGGGCTGTCCTGTGCAGTGGGCTGATCCAGTACCACAGTGGCTATAGAACTTCAGGTTTTGCTTTCACCTCTGCACTGTTGGTTGCAGAACGGTGACAATGAGGCCTGGCACATTGACCCTCGGTTTACTGAAATGCATGAAAATGTATAGCACTTAACTAGGGTTACATGGTGCTTTAGAGGCATAGTAAGATTGGAATTTCTCCACATTAAAACCAACCCTTTTTTTGCAGGAAATGTGATCTCATTGCTGAATGAGATGGGGAAAAGTTGTCCTACAGTTTGTGCGTCCCCTCTGACTTGAGGTAAGTAGTTGTTCTCTGAATAGGTTAAAAATCTAGTCAAATGAAGAGAAATGCAATTGTATTTATAGTGTCAAATAACAACGGGTTATCTCACTACACTTTACAGATTAGTAGTAGGTGGACCGTACAGTTTCCCTTGAGCAAGCATTTGGTGCAGCAGTGGGAGGAAAACTTCTTTTAGGCAGAAACCTCGAGTGACCAGCATGAATCAGGTTGCCATGCACGCCAGTCTTGGCTCAAAGTTGACAATGGCTCCCAGTGCATGGCAACCTGAGACATGCTAGTCTGTAGGTGAAGACGTTGTCAGTGATATGGGTGTTTGATCGTAGACAAGTGCAGTGATAAGTTGGTGCTTCGTTGTTTTTCTTCATGTGAATGTGACGTGTACAGCAATGAGAATCCAGTGCAGGGATGGAACGACCTTGGTGGATCAAACCACTTCCTAACTTCTCAGTTTAGTATCTGGGAGAGCTGAGTCAGTAGTTAAAAACCAATGAGTGCCTGCTAGTTTGTCCAACAAGACTCTGGTCCTTAACATGCAGTAGTACAATGCAGAGCCCCAATTTAGGAACAAATTCATCAACAAAGGGAGTTGAGAATGGTGTGGTCTATATTCACGACGTTCCACTTCCAGGATTGCTCCAGTGCTGTTGGAAATTTTGCATATCGATTTTCTTCCGCTTTCATTATGTTGTAATTTTAAACTTTGGTGGATTCATGAGGACTCTGGTTACCTGCTCCTCAGATCTCTGCAGGGTAAATCCAGACAGCTAGATCTGTCCAATCTGAGTTTTCTGTTGCATGACTAAAACTACTTTTGAACATACACATGTTCCACCAAAACAAGTTCCTTCACAAGGCTGTTGTGCAGCTGCTCCGTGCGGCGCTTAGCACCACCCAAGATGATTGTGATTGGTTTACAGAAATGCCAATAAACCAGAGCATGTTTTTCTCCCATCCCAGAATGCTGTAGACTAGCCAGACCCTCCTCCTTGGCACTGGAGGAAGGTCTGGCAATGCGAGACTAAGAATGGTGTAAAGCGAACCCTAACAATGGTTACATGAAGTGGGAAAGGTTCATTACAGTCCCAGTTTGTTGGCACAGTATGAGCTCTGGTCCTGTCACGTGGGCCGTAGAGCTCTTACAGTGCATAGAGCAATTCATTCTCTTGCAACCCACTGCTGTGGACTCTGCAGCAGTGTTACTAATGAGAACTGACAGCTTTTACATTCATAAAAAGAATTGCTTTTAATCAGTGAATTTAAACAGTCCTATCTGTTGCAGGTGCTGAGGACCTCATACAAGCTGGGTAAGTTGTATTACAGGATAAATGTACCTTTGACTGTCATGATGATTGGCTAAATGTTCAACTGCTCTGAAGTGTGAGTGAAAGATGCCTCTCTGAACAACATGCTGTGTTGATAACTGACTGTGGTTCTGGAACACATTGTCACCTTGGTTCTTCCTCCTGCAGGTTTCCTCACTGCCCTCACCTTCAGCACTGATGCAGCACCATGTAAGTACAGAGATCATGCATTGACATGGCTTTTTTTTTTTCTTCCATAATTGCCACCACCGAGTGGTTAAACAAACTGGTGGCTGTTACGGACGATGTGATACAAGGATGGGGGGAAAAAACCCACCAGAACTAGTTGATCTGTAGGACAGTTAGACTAGTACATAGTGACAGCACTGTATGGTATCTGCAGCCAGTTGGTTCATCAGCTGGTATGTTCATAAGTCAGTGCTAGACAAACTCAACATGTGGCATCGTTGGTCTCCATGCTGCCTGTGTTTGGAGTCCTGGTATACTTGTTGAAACACAATGTCTTGACCCTGCATATGTACTATTCTTAACACACAGGACTATTATAGTGAATAGTAGTTATTCAATTGTCAGTGTCGCAAAAGGGAATTGGGTGCATTTCCATCAACTGCATTGGCGCAAATAAACTAGGCTACAGCTGGTTTTGTTAAAAGTTGGAGCTATAGGCTAGTTATTTAATGTCCAGATACAAGATGTGTTGGTGATCCAGGAAGATGCTGACAGCAGATACAGCTAATCAATCCTGCCAGTTAAATATTCACTACATCAAAGGTGTAATCATATCCTGCCTAGCTAGCAAATTTTCAATGAGGCAGAAACTACGTTTTTTTGTCCAATTGAGAATCAATTTCTGCCATTGCAATTCAGCTTTTCTAATGAGATACTTCAAAATGTGCATCAAAATATGGGATGGATAATGCATAAAATTAATTTGTGTAATTAATGAACAATAATTATGAAGGCTACTGGATTGCATTTTGTCCTGCCATATAATCAAACACAATGTCATGACCACACAACCAGTTTGTCATTATGTCCTGCCTTCTTCCAGGTTTCTGCTGCAGCAAAGGATGGCCTCCTTCTCCCAGGCTCCAGCAGGGATTGACCGTCAAAGGTGAAGTACTGACCTAAAAGTTGTTAGAGATTTGGATAAATGGTGTCTAGCAGTGAAAGCCAGGGTCTATCCCGGCAGACCTTTAACTGTAGGGCTGTGTTGGAAAGGTCTCAAACTGTTCATCTGTGAGTTCACTTTACCCACATCACACGTCACTCCCATGATCCTTGGGATATTACTGCAGGAGACATGAGCTGTGATTCATTAGAGTAGAAGCAGTTAATGCCCCTTTAAAACATACCTGTCAATGGAATTGCATGTAAAGGATGGCATTAGACAAATGATATTAAGAAATCTGTATATATAGGTGTGTTTGTATATGTATGTGTACATGTACATATATGTATACATATGTACGTGTATATATATGTACATACATATATGTATGTGTATAAAATATTTTTGATAAGTCACAGGACCAGCGAAAGTATGAAAACGACTTACTTATAGTCCGGAAAATACGGTACACGTTGCTTGGCCGTGGCTTGGTGGTGTTGCATTTCCTGGTTCTCCATAAACAAGATGACATCAAGGAGAGGGTTAACTTCTCCTGCTCCAGATTTCCCACCGTGGTCAGAACAGAGGAGACACTTTGGTTCTCTCACTAGGACTCCAGACTCACTAATTACTCTGAAGATAATCTCACACACACCGGCTCGATGCACACAAACGCACAAGTATGAACATCGGACCACTTGCGTAGGCTACGGTGATAGCTCTGAAATTCCTGTCGAAAGCATACTGTTTGTTTAATCCAGGGTCTGACTTTTCATTAAACAGTTGCAGCAATGTTTGTCTTCTGAAAACATAATTGCCTGCCTATTGACATGGACTGATACACTGCCCTCTGGTGGACAGAACATATACAACTTATACCTAATGTCCAAACTTAACTGGTACTGTACATAGTGACAGCACTGTATGGTATCTGCAGCCAGTTGGTTCATCAGCTGGTATGTTCATAAGTCAGTGCTAGACAAACTCAACATGTGGCATCGTTGGTCTCCATGCTGCCTGTGTTTGGAGTCCTGGTATACTTGTTGAAACACACTTATCCTTTTACATGCATCTGAATTTTAAAGAGCAGTTTTTTTTGTATGCAACGTCCACAATTTCCAGGTGGCTTTAGACTCGTGAACAAAATGATCTTAAGTTGGCAAACAACAAAACTGCATCACAGCCCACATCTGGTGAGGCTGAACAAATGATCATGTTATAGACGGCCGTTTTAAAAGAAACCTCCAGGTCAATGACGGTGTGCTGTGATTGGCTCTATTGGCATTTCAAATGTGATCACAGAAAATAAGTGACAAGTTGTATTAGTGGTTTACTCTGCAGTGTCAGACTGTTTTCTGTGGTCACTCTTTTAATGCAGCCAAATTAACAGTTATCATTTCCACATTTCTGTCTGACAAGGAAGATTAATCGTGGCACATTGTACACATAATCCAGCAGGCATTCCCAAGCTGCTTTGCTGCTTAGTCTTCATTTCTTAGACATTCTTCAATGAATCCTCATTGTTTCAGGTTTCTGCTGCAGCAAAGGATAGCCTCCTCCTCCCAGGCTCCAGCAGGGATAGACCATCAAAGGTGAGTGTTGAACTGAAAGTTAAGAGATGGCTAAGTGTTGAGGTCTATCCCGACAGGCCTTTAACTGTAGGGCCATGTCGTTGGAAATGCCTCAGAGAGTAAATCTGTGGTTTCGCTTTACCCACATGTTCACTACCATGAGCCTTGTGGGATATTACTGCAGAACATTTTTTTAAGTCAAATGATAACCAGAGTGAATTGGGAATCTGTTCCTCTTAGAACTCAATCCAAATTTTCCACACAAACTCTACTGTAGTGTAAAACAGTGGCACATTTTGTTTGTCTACATTAACATCACAGGTTGAACATGTTCAATTATTGAATGATGTAATTGACTTAATTACATAAATGTGAATGTTTCAGAATCCTCAAACAATCCTGGAGAAGGGGAGTGTCAGCAGCCTTTCACTGTAAGTAGTAAGTACATGTGCTTTCAGTGTTTGGGTTTGGTCATATACCAAGGCTTTCAGGACTTTCCATTCCTGACTTGCTGTGGAATTGACCAGAAAATAAAAACCATCCCACAGGTCTTCTGCAGCACCCTGCTCAGAAGACCTGTTGGGAACACTAGCTTCATTTTCTGTCACTCTTATGGTGCCATCTGAACATATTTGGTGTTCTGTAAAACTGTCAAGTGGAAGTGATGCATTTGTTGGATGACTGTAGCACCTTGGACATCTGTACTGTACCTAGTAACAACTGAATCGTTCTGCATTTTCAGATTGATGCCAAGTCATCGTTGAGCAGCTGGATGCACCGTCGGAACCTTGATCTGCTGTCACTCACTTTTTAAAAATGTAACTATTTAAATTTAATAAATGACAGAACTGTTAAAGGCAATGTTTGTTCACAGCATCACATTTAGCCTTTTCCCTTGGTCTGTTATCAATAACACAAAATATCAATAAATCCAATAACTCCAAACTCTCCTCACTTGTCTTTATTTTCTCATATCTATGAATATAATGTGCCTGAATGACAAATTTAATCAGCTGACGCTTTTATCCAAAGTGGCTAATTGTTTAACCACGTGGCATCCACCTGCCTTATTTCTTCAAATCTTAATGTGGCTTGACATTTTATGAAGCAGTTAAGATTCTGGGAAGCAAGCATCATTTGTAGACCAAATACTGCAGACATGACTTTTGCTGAGGTGGCCCTTTTATTGACACAAATTGTTGCTTAAATGGCATTTTTACATACTGAGCCATGTCTGTAATGACTCATGATTGTACAGGATGGAACAAGCTGGTCAAATGAGCATTACTTGATGATTGGGAAAGGATCTGCATTTTGCTGTAGAGGCTCATTTTGGAATAAATCCACATTTGAGAATTAGAACTTAAAAATGATTTTAAATGTAAACATGTAGGCCTGCTGTATTTGTCTGTTAGGAGGGTGTTGGACTGTAGCACAGTTCCTCCACCAGAGAGCAGAATGAAGTTTCTCTTAATAGTTTTGTCTGGTCTTTTATTTCAGCTCTGGCTTCTTTTGTGTCTCTGTAGTTTTGCATCTTTGTTTAGTGTATTTTTATTGTTTTGCATCACTTTGTTTTGACTTTCCAACAAGAAATATTAAGGGTTTATGGTGGGAGGTTCTCCTGATTGTATGTTTAAAGAAGTAGGTGAAAGTTCACAAAAGGGAACAATATGATCTCACAAGATCCAAAACAACTTCTAGTCCAATCCCCCAGCAACAACACTGAGCTGTACAGGTCACATGACACACGCAGCTGTGAAACTAGGAAGTAAATGTCACTTTCAAAGTCTATCCTTGATAAGCTCAAATATATATTCAAAACCTACATGAAGTCTTATGAACATTTTATTGGTGTGTGTGGTCAGCCAGAGGAAGCCACAGAGGGACTGATGTTCATTTAGTCTGGACTGCATGAGGCTCCATGTTGGAACATTGCAACAACAGAGTCCTACTAAAGGAACTCCCTCAAGAGTCTTGTTGTCCTGCCATCCCTCAACCCTCCTATCAAGTGTGTACAAAATAAAAAAAATGTGTATCTGTATAATGCATTCTAAAACAACAGCCCTTCAGTAAATACAACCTTTACACAACTTTTAAATGTTCAGCTCACACATGTAGCTTTTCACCTTAAATTATTGCTACCTTGGTTTTTCACTTTTTAAAGACATTCTGACAAAATACAAAGTCGCAAAAGGACAACACTGGTTATCCAGCACAGATACAAACAAACACATAGACACACCAGGGATGCAGCCATACACAGTCTGTTCAACCTAAACCACACAAAAAAGCTGTCTTCATTCCTCTAAGGAACTGCAAAAATCACATGCCTTTGCAACCCTTAAACATACTTTTACATTCTATGAAAAACTAAACTGTTGGAAGGGCTTGTTTGATGTTAGAGTGGATCCTGAACTGCGACTATATCCCGAGTAGTGGTGGGCGAATCGATCCAAATATCGATAATGTCGATACCAACGTTGGTATTGATATTGATCAATACCAGTGTAATGAGATGGATACTTTAGTTTTAGTTTCTCTCCAGTGTGCACCGCTGCAGTTTCATCAAAGAGGTGACCTGGCTGTCTGTGTCAGTGCTGCTCCTGTCACAGCGAGGAGCAGGTCACTTTGCTCCTCCTCCCCCCTCTTGTGATTTGATGTTGTACCGTCACGTGACTCAGCGGCGCCGGGCAAACTAACAAGCAAGTAGCCAGGCCCGGTGGCGGCTAGAAGCACACACAAGCAGGACAGAGACAGAGCAGAAGAATGGCAGAGAGGAAGAGGAGCGCCGTGTGACTATACTTTCAGGCCAAAAAGGCAAGCTGTATAATTTGTAAAAAGGCTGTAAGATACAGTGTTAACACAATTTATACAAGCATATGGGAATTCTGTCCTGGGTTTTAACTTATTAATAATCCAAAGGAAAAATCACAAAAACACTTAAAGGTCATGACAATGCATTCAGATTTAGCAACTTGATGATGAATCCACCTTAATTATTAAAAAGTATCGGTATTGTATCGTATCATATCGGCGATACTGTCCCTGATTTACTTGGTATTGGATCGATACCACATTTTGCAGTTTGGCACACCACTAATCCAGAGTGATCCCTGAATAACAACGGTACAAATTAAAGAGCACAATGATACTGGGTCTAAAGAGCCAATGATACTGGGTCTAAAGAGCCAATGATACTGGGTCTAAAGAGCCAATGATACTGGGTCTAAAGAGCCAATGATACTGGGTCTAAAGAGCCAGTGATACTGGGTCTAAAGAGCCAGTGATACTGGGTCTAAAGAGCCAGTGATACTGGGTCTAAAGAGCCAGTGATACTGGGTCTAAAGAGCCAGTGATACTGGGTCTAAAGAGCCAATGATACTGGGTCTAAAGAGCCAATGATACTGGGTCTAAAGAGCCAGTGATACTGGGTCTAAAGAGCCAGTGATACTGGGTCTAAAGAGCCAGTGATACTGGGTCTAAAGAGCCAATGATACTGGGTTTAAAGAGCCAATGATACTGGGTCTAAAGAGCCAATGATACTGGGTTTAAAGAGCCAATGATACTGGGTCTAAAGAGCCAATGATACTGGGTTTAAAGAGCCAATGATACTGGGTCTAAAGAGCCAATGATACTGGGTTTAAAGAGCCAATGATACTGGGTCTAAAGAGCACAATGATACTGGGTCTAAAGAGCCAATGATACTGGGTCTAAAGAGCCAATGATATGATACTGGGTTGCACGAGTGTCGCTCCATAAGAGACCATGGCAGTGCTTCTGCACCCAGAAGATCTAAAACCCAGTATGTCAGTTTGTGGAGGTTGGCTTCCCAGTAGTAATGCATATAGTTTAGCAAGGCAAGGCAGCTTTATTTGTAGAGCACATTTCAGCAACAAGGCAAATCAAAGTGCTTTACATGAAACATTAAACAGTTAAAACAATTAAAAAATGAAAACAAAGAGCGGTTAAAAACAATTAAAGAAATTAAAAACAGATAAAAGACGAGAATAAAATGTACAGTGCAGTATAAGAACAAGTTAACCAAGTCCAACTCTGGCCTCCCAGAGGACTTACGTTTTCTGTTGCAACTCAGGTTCCAAACCTGGCCTCCCAGAGGACTTATAAATGAACAGTTACTTAAAGATAGGTCTTCAGCCTTGATTTAAAAGAACTGAGAGTCTGCTGAGGTCTGCTGAGAGTTGCAGCTGACCTGCAGTTTTCTGGGAGTTTGTTCCAGATATGTGGAGCATAAAAACTAAACGCTGCTTCCCCCTGTTTAGTTCTGACTCTGGGGACAACAAGTAGACCTGTCCCAGACGACCTGAGAGGTCTGGGTGGGTCATAGTGTAATAGCAGATCAGAAATGTATTTTGGCCCTAAACCGGTTTATAAACCAGCAAAAGTATTTTGAAATCATTTCTTTGAGGCACTGGAAGCCAGTGTAGAGACTTCAGAACTGGAGTGATGTGATCCAGTCTCTTGGTCTTAGTGAGGACTGGAGCAGCAGAGCAAAGCCAATCCTCCCTCCTCTTTCTGTCTTTCCAAATAGTTCCTAAACGATTGTACTTTGTACGTGGTTGTATATACTGTAAATGAATATGCATATCTTTTCACTCAGCCTTTTATACTTCAAACTCAAATCTTTAGTTGCAATCAGGTTTTCTAATATATCCATTCACCTCTTTCTTTGTGGGGGTTTGGGGCAAACATGAGCTGCTCTGTCCCTATTAACACCCGATTCCTGCCACCCGTGCAGTGTGTACAGTTTTTCTATGCATGACCCCAGATAAGCTGTATAAAAGATTGTCGTGTTTGCTGTTATTGTGCTTTAGGGGTGCATATTATTCCCAGAGAAACTTTCAACTCAATTAGCACAAACAGTTGACACACTGTGAGCCTGGAGCTTTCTGGGCTCCTGGAGTTCAGATTTCTGCTTCGGCCAGTTGAGTATTCAGCATCGCAATACAAGAAGTGTGGTGATCAAATGGAGCAGGGTGGATGGTATAGAACCAGCAGCCTTTCACACATAAAATAATATAATACTAGTCATGTTTTCAAATGCTGTTTCCAAGGTCATGAATGAACTGTCAAGCTCAACTTTGAGGGCAGCATGGATGTAGAATCAAGGAAAGTCAACCCAGGCCCCCAGGAAGGGTGCTGGGCTTAGAAACCAATTTGTTATAGCGGCCAAATAGTGGAATTACAACTTCTGTGTCCATCATGTGATGCCATTGGGCCTAAAAAGACTTTATCAAATAGACTTACATGGTGAAAAAGACATCTGTAAATCAGTGGATACATTTTTTGAGCGTCACAACCCCTGCGAAATGATTCTTTTCGCTATCAGAATTTGATCCATTCGGTCCTAAATCTAGAAGAGTCGCACAATTTGAATCATTTAATCCTGATTTAAGTTAACGGAGCACAGATCATCCGGGTAACTTTATACACGGGAGTTGAACTTTTTTGGCTTCATGTGTTATTATTATACATCCATGTTCATGCACCACTGAGCAACTCTCATAGGAATGAACAGGGCTCTGCCTCGTATATCCAGGTCTTATTATACATCCATACCAACTGAGAATACTCAGCATGATGAGGCTGACTGTCTGATACAGTCAAACGCTCCAGATCCAGTCAGTAAGTGGAGCCTGAGTTAAGATTGTTTCATCAACTGCTGTTTCCAAGGTCAGGTATCAACCGTCAAGCTCGACACTTTTATAATTCAACCAGCACATTTCAGGAACAATTCAATTTTATTTATAATGCCAAATCACAACATGCTGAACATTCTGTCTTAATACTGAATCTGAATACTGAAATGTATTCTTGGCATTTCCCACAAAATGTATTTTAGTAATGTTGCATATGCTTGCTTTTTGTTATTGTAAGACAATGTGCTCTATAAACAAAGCTACATTGCCTTGCCTAATGCACTACGGCTGCATATGAACACAATAAGGTTGGCTAAAATGTTAACTGTGAGACAGAGTTGGTCAATAGTCAGTCAATAAATGTAATAACATTTACACATATAGCAAATAATGTATAAAATGTGTGGAGCCCTTTACAAATGCATCTTGTGTGTTCCTAATATAAAACATCAATGTCCTAAAAACCTCCCCCATCTCTCTACTGTCAAATCTCTAATAAAGGCATATACTCATTATAATTTAGTGTATTATTCATACTGAAAACCAACTCCATTTTCATATAGCCAACAACCACGTTATATTTTCTCTATGTTTTTGTACCATATTTCCAGCCCAACCCTGGTGATACTAAGGGGTTTTCAGGATCAGTGGAACCCTTCCCTTGAATGGCTTATCATTGTCACATCGACTAGCCGTTCTCTGCTGGGATGTGTTTACTACTAATGTCCTGCTCTCTGGCTCCGCCTTCAGCTTCCTGTGCACACATCTGCTGAGCATGCTCTACGTTACCCCAGCCACGCGGTGTCCACGCGTCGGTTTCGGGCGCCCATTGGCTAGAGCTGACACAAACAAAGATTTTCCACCAATGGGAGCAGTGTGCACGCGCTGAGCCATGCTGTTCACTCCGGCTGCTCATGTCTCGCTGAGGCTCGACACATAAAACCAGCCGTGTTCTCTTTGTTGACAGCAGAGTGAAGTGGAAACTTGTGCCTCCGCTAACGACCAATCGCTTCTCAGCGGCGGAATAGCAGCAGTTCATATATCGCTGTTGGATATCCTAAATAAGCAGTCATGGTGGCTATGGCAAAGAGAGTGAAAATCTTTCAAATAATCTTTTCGGACCCCAGCAAGACTTTTTACTGCGGCGGGGACAAGGTGTCTGGCCGGATACAAGTGGAAGTGAACGAAGTGACGCGTGTGTCCGCAGTTAAGGTTCTGGCTCTGGGCCGCGCCAAGGTGGAGTACGCTAAAGGCAAGCAGCGGTGCCGACAGGAGGCCGAGTACCTCAGACATGAAGAGGTACTGGTACTGGACGACCAGCCCACAGGTACGGTTACTATCTTACATATCATCCTCTGCAGTCACATGTCACCTCGGATAAGATAAACCAGCAGCACCACACAGGATAATACAGATACATAGAGAAAGTAAAAGAATATGAGTTAACGTAATGTAATGTAACAATAGAATAGAAATAAAAGTAGAAAAACTATACAAGAACATATGGGGACAAAATTGTAGAGTAAAGTGAAAGTAGAAGTGATTCATTAACCAGATTTGTCAGTGTAATATGAATGAATTGCTAGCCAAGCGTAACACTTACTGTCCTGGTCTCATCCTTTCAGTGGTTTTAGCCTATTGCCCCCTGTGTGAGTCATTAGCGTTGAGGGTTGACTCCCCTGGAACTCCCCTGGTTTCACCTTGTCAGAGCAGACTAGAGGGGTTCTCCTGGAGTTGATGTTTCCCATGTTGAATCAAACCGCTGTCACTGTCATCCAGCCACAAGAGACAGTAGTCAAGCCCAGTCAAGACAACATGTTTAACTATGTTTAATTTGATCTTTCCAGACTCTGATGGATCAGTCGTCTTGAGGCCTGGCAACAAATATGAGTACATCTTTGGATTTGAGCTCCCCCAGCAAGGGTAAGGCAGTGTTTCTTACTTAAAATAATAGTCCATCCTCTCTGGATGTGTGGCTCTTCATTGAGTACTTTGTAGACTACTTTTGGCTTTAATTTTCTTCACGCATGTTCTCACAGGCAGCTGGTGTCATCATATAAGGGGAAGTTTGGCTATGTCCAGTACTATGTGAAGGCCCTGATGGAGAGGCCACAGCAGCCCACCTTTGAGTGTAGGAAAGCCTTTGAAGTGGAGGAGCCCCTGGATGTCAACACCCCAGACCTGCTGGTGAGCTCTTTTGTGTCCATTTGTTATGTAATTATGATAACTAGCATAAATAGCATGACTTTGACATGGAGTCTCCAGATGAGTTAAGTCTTACCTTCCTGCATCTCCTCAGTCTCCCTCAGGTGGCATGAAGGAGAAGAAAGTCACCTGCATGTTCATCCCTGATGGCCAGGTGTCACTGAATGCAAAAATTGACCGCCGTGGCTTCTGTGAAGGCGAAGACATCTGCATCAACGCAAAGTTTGAGAACACCTGCTCTCGCATTGTGGTGCCCAAGGCCGCCATCATCGCCAAACACACTTACCAGGCCAACGGCCGCACCAAGGTATTCCGCCAGAAGTTGTCTTCGGTGCGCGGCAACCACATAATCTCCGGCATGTGTGACGCCTGGCAAGGAAAGACCATCAGGGTGCCAAAGATCAAACCCTCTATGCTGGGCTGCAACATAATCCGTGTGGAGTACGCTCTAATGGTAAGCCTTCAGTTGCTGCATGTGGCCAGAGATTTTTGGCTGTTAACATTTTGAGAATTGAAAATTGGTGTTAATGTATGTGTTCATGATCCTTCTGCCAGATTTACATCCACATCCCTGGTAGTGAGAAGCTGATACTGGAGCTGCCTCTGGTCATTGGTACTGCTGGTCTGGGCAGCCGCAGCAACAGTGTAAGCAGCCAGGAGGGTTCGGTCAGCAACTCCTCCCAGAGCTGGGTGTCCCTCAGGATGTCCTCTGAGCCTTCCAGCTACTGTGACCTCACCCGCGACTGCCGCCTGGACCAGCCCCTCACACCGCTCCTGGACGACGTTGACGGTGACGATAGCCCCATCTTCATGAACGCTTCAGCCTTTCAGTTCCCGCCAACAACGAAATACACTGAGGTAGGTGTTTCACCTAGTTATTACAATATTGGGCATAACCCTCTCTGTCAAACTGATAAGAAATTACCTTTGCTGGTAGTCTATCTAATAAAACTATATTTCTTTCCAGGCTGAGGAGGAGTACCATGGCAACGCTCGCATGCTGCCGGTCTGCTGAAGTCCAGCAGGGATTCTACAACTGTGGTCCAGCTCTCAGGGACCATTCATCTTAAGCACTTGAAAAGGAGCAGAAGGTCCAAACTCCAGAGAAGATGTGTTGGATTCAGAAGTATAGCCAGGACGTGGAAATGGACAGAAAGAGGCTTGCCTGCTCTGTCTGCTGTCTTCACCGCGCTTCATCACTTACGCTGATCTAGAGTCTTCCACCTGGTGTCCTTCAGGTCATGGACACAGAGGCTGTGGCGCTCTACATTTCTGAATAAGCTGTCCCTTCCAGAGACTCAAACTTTTAGGGTCTCACTGTCCATTCACAGACACTTTATGACTTAGTTTTTGGGGCCAAGCATTGTATGAGTCAGACCTTAGCCAGCTGTGACATCTTGCTTTTTTGGGGTTTGTCTTTTCTCCATAATGCAGTGTTTCCCACGGAATTAGAGTGTATTTGTGGTAGTGGCACTGAAAAAAGTTGTGAAAAAAAAAAATTCCTTTGATATATTTTTTGCATTCTGATTTGTTTTTCAAATGAGGGGTTTTATTTACATGTAATCTGAAGAGAACGTCAGTCGCCTGGACCCTACAACCCACTGCTCTAAAGCCTGGCATCACCACACAGCTAGCATATGGTCATTCTTCCACGAGTTCACCTGGAAGTCCCAAACACCACGTATGTTAAGTCTGTTTCTCTCTGCCGTTGTTTTTTGACGTAGAAAAACAACGGCAGAGAGAAACGGACTTACTTACAGTCTGGGAGTTTCAGGTGAACTTGTGAAAGCTGTTGTCACAGATGTATGGTAAAGTCAGAGGCTTACTGCAGTAAAGCAGTCAAAGTGTGCACGGTTAGGAGGCGGCCTCTGGGCTATTCAGACGGGTCCCAATGTAAACACAGAGAGAGAGAGAGGGAGAGGGAAACAGAAGGGCTGAGCGAATCAATGCGCTGCACGCAGCTCTGCAATAAAATCAGATATTACCCATTTTAAAAAGTGAAGAAAGACACAGTAAATATCTGGCAGTCAACGTTTATATCGTGGTGGGCCGCCACAACTAAATTAATGTAAGGGAAACACTGTAATGCTTTGTCATTCCTGTCAAACCTATTTTTGGGGGATTTCCCTTGAGGAATCATCCTTTTTGTTGAGTCCATAATCTTCCTCAGATGCTAATAGAACATCAAGCATCTTCCATATTTTCTTTTGCACCAGTGTTTAAAAAAAGAAGAGGTTTGTTCCTATATTTTATTGCACTTTTTGATTGATGCATTTTGCTCTACTACTGCCTCAAAGAGTTTTTGTTTGTTATGTTTTGTTTGATGATGGAGAGTGAATTTTCTCCTGGTAAAACAGTCTAAACTTGTTGGAACCTCACCTTGATTTCCAAATCCCAGCTTGGTGATTGGCTGGGACATGATCCAAACAACAAACACGCTCTGATAACGTGGAGCGCACCTGAACGCCTGTGAGGATAATCGTATCTGAGCTGCAGTTGTCATAGACAACATTTCATTGTGGTGGTTTCACAACTTCAAAAGAAAATCACTGTTAAAGACTGATTTGTGATGAAGTAAGTTTGCAATGCGTCCTTGATACTTAAAAGTATTTTTTGTATGAAATCCTTTGGGTTACTTTTTTATTAAAGAAATGTTGAAAAATATCCAGCGTGTCTGCTCTTTCGTGTGTAACTGTGGTTTCAGATCAGCCAAAGATCCAGATATGCCAAATATCAAATATTGTATAACCTGATGTGCACCCCCATGAATTTGGTGCTGCTCACTCTCTCCACAGCAGCACCGTTGATGGTCAGTGGGGGTTTAGGGGTGGGACCTCTCCAGAAATCAATAACCACTTCCTTGTTCTTGTCAACATTCAGGAAGAGGTTATTTCCGCTGCACTACGTGATCAGTTGGCTGACTTCCTGCCAAACTTTACGATGTAGTTGCTGCTGAAGGATGGAGCGCAGTCATGGGTCAGCAGCGTGAAGTGCAGGGGGCTGAGCACACAACCTTGGGGGGCCCCCCATGCTCAGAATGATGGTTCTTGATGTTCTGCTGCCGACTCATACTGCCTGAGGCCTCTCACTAAGAAAGTCCAGCAGCCAGTTACATAGTGAAGTGCTGAGCACAGCTGGTCCAGTTTGCTGATCAGCTGCTGAGGGATGATGGTGTTGAAAGCTGAACTAAAGTCTATGAACAGCATTCTGACGTATACGTTTTTAGTATTCAGGTGGGTGAGTGCTGGGTGAAGAGCAGAACTGATTGCATCCTCGGTGGATCTGTTACATTGGTATGCAAACTGGTCCAGGGTGGGGGGGGGGGGAGGATTTTATGTGAGCCATGTGATTTTATGACTAGCCATTCAAAGCACTTCATGATGATGGGGGTCAGTGCAACGGGGCGATAGTCATTGAAAGTGGATGGAAAGGGCTTCTTTGGAACAGGTATGATGGTGGTGGCTTTGAAACACTACGGCACGACAGCCTAACTCAGATAAGCGTTGAAGATGTCCGTGAAGACATCTTTGACCTCCTCTGCACAGTCCTTCAGTACACGACCAGGGATGTTGTCTGGACCTGCAGCCTTGCGGGTGTTGATCTTGGAGAGGGTTCTCTTCACGCTGGCTGCAGTCAGGCACAGAGCCTGGTCGTGGGGAGGGGAGGTAGTTTTCTGTGGGGCATGCTTTTGCGTGCTACAAACCTGGCAAAGAATCTGTTGAGGTCAGTAATAGAAATGTAAATGATGACCCTTGTTGGAGATGTGAAAAGAATTGTGCCTCTGGTAAAAGTTAGAAATGACAAGTCTCTGGCAGTCCACTGCTATATTCACTTTCACCAAAACCTGTTTCACCTGTCACTGTCAAGTCCAAAGTCAGTCAGAAAGCAGTTTAAAACTGAAAAATTCTGTAAAGAAAACACATGTGTCATATCAAATATACATTTGCATACTGGAAAGGGTCTAAGAATACTAAATTGTCAGTAGGCTGTGTAATTTGTTTCATACATATCTGTACAGTGGATACAATCAACACCATTGTAGCAACTACTGAGGAAATAAAAAGCAAAACATTATTACTATGAAAGATGGGTGAATAAAGATACTAGTTAGAAATCATTTTGCAGAGGTTTTCAGTAAGATGCCAAAACGATAATTACTTCTGTAATATTAGAGCTAGTAGATTGGGCCTTGTAACCTGTCAGGGGGCACAATGGCACCCTCCAAGACACACAAGCAGTAAGATTGAACCATTGAGAGAGAGGAGCATACCGTAGAATAGTGCCAGCCAGTATTCCTGTTGTGGGGCGTGCAGCCAGAGGCTTTTTGATTTTCAAAGTACGTTCTCGGCCCTGTGCTTCTGACGTCTGGTAACTGCTGAGAGCAACAGATAAGGGTACTGTTTATCTCTGTGACAGGGGCTGTTGCTGTAGGCTGGAGGGCTGCTTCACAGCCCAAGAATGAGGAAAGTTAGTATGGATATTTATGGTCCCCGGAGACCATGACGTTTACTGAGCACATTCCCGCTCCCCAGAGGATGAACCCCCAGGGTAAAATATACATTTGCATACTAGGGGTCTAAGAATACTACATTTTTATATTCTATTTATATTTTTTCTCTTTTATATTTTATATTCATATATATTTATACTAAGTTTGATGCATTCTCTGCATAAAACACGCTTTACATGGTTACGGGTTACACAGTTTGTTTAAATTTAATATAATCCTGCAGTACAGGGTAGCACAACGAAATGCAAGTTGTAGTCCCTTTATGCTACACAAGAAAAGAAAAGAAAAGAAAAACTATTATGTATGATGGAGTAAGGAGGAGTTGAGGAGTCTCACAGCCTGAGGAAAGAAGCTGTTCTGCAGTCTGGTGGTATGACAGCAGACACTTCTGTATCTCTTGCCAGACAGCAGCAGGATGAACAGATTGTTGCTGGGTGGGTAATGATTTTATGTATCTTTTGGACTTTGAGCAGGCACCTAACCTCACCAGTATCACTGATGCTCGGTAGATGGGTACCAATGATGTTCTGGGCGGTTTTAATCACCCTCTGCAGAGCCCTCCTGTCCTGGGCCGTGCACAAACAACGCCAGTTTGTAATGTTTCCAGTCAGGATGCTTTCTATTGCTCCTCTATAAAAGTTGACAGAACTTCGTTCTTCGTTCCGTCTTACAGCACCCCTCCAGACGTTTTAAAATATGTAAAATATGTTTTCCCACATAAAAAATGAAAAAGGAGTCTGTTTAATTAAAGTAAGTTTAATTAGCATCTGTTTATGTTGTTTGTTAGCATGTAACTGACACCAAATGAGTCGTGAGTCGTACAATACTACCGATAACGTACAGGAGCTACACCTTGCTTCTCCTCTGATACCCCTCGTATTCCTGTAGCATTACGCTAAGGATATTTGTTTCTTACTTATGTGACATATGAAACCCTGGCTGACTGAACCTGTGTTGTTGAGGTTGTCATTGGTACACTGTAGTTCCGAAGCGGAAATGCTCGGCTCAGTTGGTTGCTTATTTTGCTCATGATGTTTTGTAGCATACAAAACCATATTGACATGCTAACAAGGTTAACATTTTGATTTTGAGTTTCCATAAGAAATCCAGAAGTTTCTGAGCTTTCTTTACCAGTGTGGAGATGTGACAGTGTTTCCCATACATAGGTAGTCCAATCTCCACTTCACTCTCCAATCAACGATGTATTTTGATAGGGCAGCCTCCAGCCCCTCACGGTACGCCCATAGGAATGTTTCCACAACACACTTTCAGGAAGGAGGTTTAACAAACTCTGAGTTGATTTATAACATTCCCATGAACCTCAAACTGTTCACTTGCTCTACCTCAGCTGCACTGATGTAGACTGGCGTACCATCATGTCACGGTACCAGCATGTTGCATGCCTCGCTCTGTCCTCAGACTGTGATTGGCTGAGGCAGCGAGACACACACACACACACACACACACACACACACACACACACACACACACACACACACACACACACACACACACACACACACACACACACACACACACACACACACACACACACACACACACACACACACACACACATACACATACATACACACAGCCTCTGAACTGAGTTCCTCATCCTCCAAGTCCATTGTGCTTACATAGCAGGTCTGGTCATGTGTTTGAGGTTAACTATGATACAAAGTATGCTGCTGGTAAACATCAAGTGAAGTTCCGATTAACATGAGGAGGCACTCTTACAAAAAAAATAGGATAATGTCTTACATTATTATGTTCTGGAATAACCCAGGTAGAATAATGCTTACAACCATGCAGCATCCATTTGTATCATGTATATTTTTTTGTATACTTGAAACTCATGCTGCCATTTAGTGAGATGAAGTAACTTAATGTAAGTGAACACATTTCACAACCATCTCAGAAGTTAGGAGATCAAGACATGGACTCAGTCAGTGTCTTACGTAAAATCATGACAGTTCAATGAATATCACTAAAAAGGCTGAAAGAAGCACTATTACCTTGCTCGCATATTTCCCCAGCATGCTGATGCATGCGTGCTGATCAGTGTTGTAATGTAACAAAGTACAAATACTATTTCAGATCACTTGTGTCCTGATACATGAGAAGTGTTATTATTACCTTATTCAAGTGAAAATCACATATGATTACAAAATCTGGATTGTGGTCGAGCTGGATAATTCTTTTCTAATCGTGTTTCACAGCAGTATGCTACACCATGTAACCAAAAGTAGGGCAGAGTTCATACAGATCATGTTGGATTATGAAACAACTCTAACTTTATGGTATCATGAACATGAAATAAGTCATTTGTCACATTGCCATTACTTCTCTGAATTTTTACAAGTTTCCCCACTACTCTTGATCTTCACTTCATCCATCCAGAAAAACAAACTCCTCTCTTCATGAGAGAAAACCAGCAGAGCACCCATTGGCTGGGACCTGCTGCCATGTGTTGATTGGCTGAAATCCTTGTGCATGCATGGGGCATGCAGGGAGATCATGTCTGCATCCCCTACAGGAAGTCTGTTTTTTTTATAGTGCTGCTGCTCCTTGGGTTCACACAGGAGGGACTTTCTGCTCAATGCTGCTGAGGCTACTTTCACTTTTGGAATTCCAGTGTGGTTTCTGTGAAAGGCGGGTCATTATGTCCTTAACTGGTTCTGCTACACATCTGTCTCTATAGAATTACATCTGTTACCTCTTTTTGTTTTCATACTCATGGTAAAGTTACTTTTACTTTGAGAGAGTAAATATCAACAGCACATGGTCATAAAGCTAGTGTGGGAACAGCTAGCAGGTTCTTGTCTGAGGACTTCAGGCACAGGCTGTTAAAGTGCTCATATTATGCTTTTTGGCTTTTCCCCTTTCCTTTATTGTGTTATATATCTTTTGTGCATGTTATAGGTTTACAAAGTGAAAAAGCCCAAAGTCCACCCCAAAGGGACTTACCATCTCCAACAGAAAACACTGTTCACAAACTGCTCCAAACAGCTCTATTGTAGTCCAGCCTTTACTTCAGAGACAAACGTGGTCACTTTGGAACACACGTTATAATGCTCGCCTAGCTGCTAGCATGGCACGCCCTCATACTCTGCTTCTGACTGGCTAGTAGTCCTTACCTAGGTACTGTCAGGGCACGCCCTCATACTCTTCTTCTGACTGGCTAGTAGTCCTTACCTAGGTACTGTCAGGGCACGCCCTCATACTCTGCTTCTGACTGGCTAGTAGTCCTTACCTAGGTACTGTCAGGGCACGCCCTCATACTCTGCTTCTGACTGGCTAGTAGTCCTTACCTAGGTACTGTCAGGGCACGCCCTCATACTCTGCTTCTGACTGGCTAGTAGTCCTTACCTAGGTACTGTCAGGGCACGCCCTCATACTCTGCTTCTGACTGGCTAGTAGTCCTTACCTAGGTACTGTCAGGGCACGCCCTCATACTCTGCTTCTGACTGGCTAGTAGTCCTTACCTAGGTACTGTCAGGGCACGCCCTCATACTCTGCTTCTGACTGGCTAGTAGTCCTTACCTAGGTACTGTCAGGGCACGCCCTCATACTCTGCTTCTGACTGGCTAGTAGTCCTTACCTAGGTACTGTCAGGGCACGCCCTCATACTCTGCTTCTGACTGGCTAGTAGTCCTTACCTAGGTACTGTCAGGGCACGCCCTCATACTCTGCTTCTGACTGGCTAGTAGTCCTTACCTAGGTACTGTCAGGGACACGCCCTCATACTCTGCTTCTGACTGGCTAGTAGTCCTTACCTAGGTACTGTCAGGGCACGCCCTCATACTCTGCTTCTGACTGGCTAGTAGTCCTTACCTAGGTACTGTCAGGGCACGCCCTCATACTCTGCTTCTGACTGGCTAGTAGTCCTTACCTAGGTACTGTCAGGGCACGCCCTCATACTCTGCTTCTGACTGGCTAGTAGTCCTTACCTAGGTACTGTCAGGGACACGCCCTCATACTCTGCTTCTGACTGGCTAGTAGTCCTTACCTAGGTACTGTCAGGGCACGCCCTCATACTCTGCTTCTGACTGGCTAGTAGTCCTTACCTAGGTACTGTCAGGGCACGCCCTCATACTCTGCTTCTGACTGGCTAGTAGTCCTTACCTAGGTACTGTCAGGGCACGCCCTCATACTCTGCTTCTGACTGGCTAGTAGTCCTTACCTAGGTACTGTCAGGGCACGCCCTCATACTCTGCTTCTGACTGGCTAGTAGTCCTTACCTAGGTACTGTCAGGGCACGCCCTCATACTCTGCTTCTGACTGGCTAGTAGTCCTTACCTAGGTACTGTCAGGGCACGCCCTCATACTCTGCTTCTGACTGGCTAGTAGTCCTTACCTAGGGTACTGTCAGGGCACGCCCTCATACTCTGCTTCTGACTGGCTAGTAGTCCTTACCTAGGTACTGTCAGGGCACGCCCTCATACTCTGCTTCTGACTGGCTAGTAGTCCTTACCTAGGTACTGTCAGGGCACGCCCTCATACTCTGCTTCTGACTGGCTAGTAGTCCTTACCTAGGTACTGTCAGGGCACGCCCTCATACTCTGCTTCTGACTGGCTAGTAGTCCTTACCTAGGTACTGTCAGGGCACGCCCTCATACTCTGCTTCTGACTGGCTAGTAGTCCTTACCTAGGTACTGTCAGGGCACGCCCTCATACTCTGCTTCTGACTGGCTAGTAGTCCTTACCTAGGTACTGTCAGGGCACGCCCTCATACTCTGCTTCTGACTGGCTAGTAGTCCTTACCTAGGTACTGTCAGGGCACGCCCTCATACTCTGCTTCTGACTGGCTAGTAGTCCTTACCTAGCTACTGAGCATGTGCGACTCCCAACAAAGATGGAACAGAAGTGTGATGCCTCACTGTGATGCCTCACTTTCATAAATTAAACCATGTAAACCTTTTCTGATATAACCTCTAAATACAATTATGAACCTGAAAATGAGCATAATATGACCACTTTAAGGGGAGAGCAACCCTGAAATACCTTGAGCCATGAGGAGCCTTAAAAGTAATCCAAACCAATCAAAAATTCAGTAATAAAATCTTAAAAACAATCTAGAAACAAATACAGTGTATTGATTATGTTGTTTCACATCCCAGTCTCAAAGAAATAAAGGTATGTAGAACCAAAAAAAACGTCTTGGAGATATTTCTCAGATAGCAAAACCAGGATTGGATAAGCTTTCTGATATTTGATATATCAAAGTTTATTTCACCACAGACTCGATGTAGTGCAAAGGCACCAAATATGACTTGATGTGCACATTCAGATTTTCAGGGCCTATGAACAAGTCTACCTCTTAATTAGGGCCGCACGATTTGGTGAAAAAGTCATATTGCAATTTTGATTTACAATACTGCGATTGCAATATAATAGTCCACTTGCTTGATTATCAAGGGAAATGCACAAAATAATTTTCTTTTAAATGTGTTAGGGTTAGGGTGTGTGCAATACTTTTTTTTAAATAACAATATATATAATATTTTACAAAATGAAATTAAAAATCTTTTCAAAATAGACATTTGGGCTTTGCTCAACAGTATAAATGAAATAAATCGAACAATAAATAAGTAAATTCAAACTCTCAGGAATGGGTGTAATATAATAACTAGTGATTATGTTAATAAATATACTTTGTACAACTTCTCAAAGTCTGCATGCTCTGAAACCCTCTACACTTCTGACGCTGACCTGACCATACGTCATCTGATTGGCTGTTCAGCTTGAAAACGAGAGTAATGAAAGCAAACAAACGACGTGAGAGGCACACACAATGCTCCATTCATTTTTCATCTCATCTGATCAAACAAACACACATATGAGCAGTCAAAACTGGTCAACAATGACATTTGAATCTTCCCTCTAGAAAACACACAGGCTTGAACGATTGAAATATCTATTTTTCACATTATTTGCATACGTACGCAAACGTACAATGAGATATACATAACTACTTGTGTTTGTATATTTACTTTAACAATAACATGTAGGGCTGTCAAATGATACATTTTTTTAATCGCAATTAATCGCTGAAGTTCTATAGTTAATCGCGATTAATCGCATATTTTATCACATGATTAAAATTCTATTATTTGGCATTTCAGAACAGTTTTTAAGTACATATTAACAATCGAAAGCCATTTTTTACCAGCGTATCTTGATTGGGAATCAAATGAATGCAAAGAAAGTCAGCGGTTAATGAGCAGCTCATTTCTGCACCAGTCCGTGTTAACACAGCCCATCTCCAGTCTTACCCAGCGACAGAGAAACAGGCTGGATGGTCCGCTACACTGTTGTTTCCACAACAATGAAAACACAGCAGTCTCTGAACTCGCGTTGGGAGTTTGGTTGAAGTTGGATGTCGTCCAGTTTTTGTCTAATGAGCGGACACTTGCAAGCAGGATTGATGAAACAGGTGGCCGGCTAGCGTTAGCTTTCCACCTAGCTAGGTTATACTCCAGCCTCCGTTCGCGTTTCACCGCTAAGGATGTCCCCCCGTAATCGCCCGCTCCGGCCGCTGCTCGCTACGGCCGCTGCAGCTGCCCGCTCTGGCCACCGCTGCTGCTCGCTCCGGCCACCGCTGCTGCCCGCTGGTCAAACTAACCTGTATGACGAGCCACAGCAACCTCTTATTTCCGAACATTTATCTCTCCCCCGCCCCCCGAGGGCCAGGGGTTTAGCATCATGTTAACTGTACTACTATGCTTAGCTTGTAGGTGGTAGCTCAAGCTTGATGTGCTTCAGTGATATTTTATTTCGGCTTTACACAACGTGCATATGGTTTCGACTTGTCTACGAGCCGTCCGGGAGTTTTGGAAAATAAAAAGCTCCATTCAGGATTTCATTGCTGCTGTCTTTCTCCATCATCCTGCAGCCTGCAGCAGCAGGATGTGTTAGGAGGAAGTGGCAGCTTGATGATAAGTAACGGTGCTGCAAAGGGTCAAAATAGTAGCCTGTTAGGCACCACGCCAAGCCCAGTGAAGTGTAAAATAAATGAATAAATGGCGGCATGCGATTAAAAAAAAAATAATCGCGTCGGCCCTTAATCGCATCGCGATTAACGCATTAACGCTGAGAGCCCTATAACATACTACATACCTACATGTTAATAAACTAGTATCCTATACTGTGATATTTAATATAAAGACCTAATAGACCTCTCTCTCTCTATGTGCTGTTAAACAATTAGCCCCCTAGCAAGCAAGCTAGCTTACTTGCCAACCGGCCAGCCTCTAAATTGGTCAAATGTAACAACTTAGCTACTTAGTTTCACAATGCTACCGCCAGATGACTGACAATTTTTATGGCTAATTTTCTGTAACCAGTGTAGGATAAAGGCATGTTGGGTGTGTGAAATTAGCAAGCTAACGTTAGCTAACAAGCCAGCAGCGAGCCGTTCAGTCCCTCCGCTCCGCTCCCACTGTAGGGAGAATTCTTTGCAGAGAGAACGGATGACAGCCTGGGAGAGAGACAGTCTGGTTAGCCATCTCGGGTTGTGAAGTTGAGGGACCATAGGCTCTGTTTCTGAGAAAGTGCAGAAACAATGCATAGGATACCTGCTATGGCAAAGTTGGTTAGCAACAGACATCGAACTATTGAAATTATACCGCTATATCACATTTAACTGACCTGACATGTCAACATCCTGGGCAACTTTTCTCCACGCAGCAGCCTTTCTTTTTATATCTCTTAAAGCCCTCAGATGAGGGGTCATAGAGAATTGGACAACAGTCGTTCTAGTTTCTCCGCCATTTTTTTTCTACTCGCTTCCGATGCTTTCAACGGTGTAGTACGACATCCACTGGGGGCGCAATGCGTATTACGGAGCTGATTTCAAGTGTAGTGGGAAGGCGGCGTAAGGTAGGGTGACCAGACGTCCCAGTTTTTGGGGATAGTCTCCGGTTTCGGTGACCCCGGAAATGTCCCCGGTTTTCACTGTGACTGACAGACCCGAAATTGTACAGTCGCGCTGACTCACGCACCCTACACGTGCAAGATCAAGCCAGAGCAAGCGCTGCTCTGAGCTCAGAGATGTTCTAGAATGCCCATATTTTATGATGCTAAAATCACTGTTTATTTACATGGAGTCTGGTGGGTTTAGCGAACGCAATTTCGCGGACTTTTAATGTTTTAAAAAAGGATCTTACTCTTTAACAGAAAGGTCGACCTCCTTAGAAATCCTTTCCATAATGTTGTCTGACACTTATAATATTAATCTGAGCCTGTCAGTGCACTTTTATGAACGTAAAAACAAGCTGGACAATTGACGTCCTACTAACTTACATTGTAGCTTGTTTCAGCGTTGCCGACTGCAGCGATCTCATTTAATACTGGACCAATGTCAAAGGAAAATATTTCCTCAATAGTTTTAATTGTATCTGATACTCAATGAGCTGTTGCAGAAACAAGCCCAGCGTGAAGCAATAAAGCAAAAGCTGTCAGATAAATGTAGTTCAGTAAACATTACAACAGTTCCCTCTGAGGTGTAGTGGAGTACACGTATGAAGTAGCAGCAGGGGAGATTCTAGGATCAGACCTTTAGGGGGGCTCAGCCCCTAATGAGAATGTGATACAGATATAGTGCATGCAAAAGTGTTAATCTGCACCATGAAATTACCAACTTCTTCACAACCACACTGCTGCTCTCCCTCTGACAGATAGAGACTCAGCCTGAGTCTGGCACAACCACCTCAACCAGAATCTAAGATTTCCAATGATATCAGCTCCAGTTGCTGTGACAAATGGTTTGCAAGAAAATTAACATTGAACTTACATGAAATGTTATCATATTTGCATTCTGCATAAATCTCTGCACACCCATTACTCTCTGTGTGCCTGTGTGCCCCCGTGCAGCTCTAGGTCTAGTCCTGGGGCAGTGGCCCCGTTTTAAAAAAAACATTACCTGTTTTGGAGGTATTTACTCTTCTGAGCTCCTTTGCGTAAGGCGAAGGCCGACATGAGGTGAAGCCACAGTTGGTCTTCGTCTCCACTAGTTCCCGGTTGTCGGCTTGGTGTGTCAGGGCCTTTACAACGTGCACACAGACTAGAGAGTATCACACACACAGCACACCTTTATTGTTTGTTGCTTAAATATCTCACAATTTTTGCAGTCATGTCTTTGCACAAAGTGACATCGCGATTGCAATTAAATGAATCGTGCAGCCCTATTCTTAATGTAAATAGACTGCATTTATACAGCACTTTTCTAGTCTTAACGACTACTCACAGGCTTTTACATAGCCTAGTACAGGAACCATTCTGGTGGCCGAGGCTGCCATACAAGGTGCCCCCTCCTCATCAGATAAACATTCACACACATTCACACACTGATGGTGCAGCATCGGGAGAAATTCAGGGTTCAGTGTTGCGCCCAAGGACACTTCGGCATGGGACTACAGGGCCATTCCCCCCTAAATTTCCAACCAATTTTTAAGCAGTTTGCTACAAGTGCCAGAGATGTATTTATGATACTGTACACGATACTTGTAAAATGCGGGCTTTCATACCAAAATACCTTATCATGTGTAAGATAGTAACAGTACGTGACTTTAAGCAGTAATATAATTAAACGGGTGAGTTAAAAAATAATTCAACCCTCGTACAGTTGTCATGAAGGGGGAAATTAGCTACCAAGGTTTTTTGTACCAGGCTGTAAGCATGTTTAATTTGGCTGTGAAGTTAGGATTTTTTAACATGGGGGTCTATGCCTCAAACAGCCATTCGAGGAACTGCAGTTCAGCTGCAGAGCTGCCACTCAAAAACACACACATGACAAACATCATTCTCAGCATCTTACTGAGATATTACTACACTTAAACAAAAAATATTTTAGCTGACACAAGCTATAGCATTAGCTTAATTCAGTATCAGGACAGTTACTTAACTTAGGAAGGATTAGCCTCTTGTGATATTAAATTCAACACGTTTGTAACAATAACATATTGTAAAACACCTTTTTCATCCGTGAAATGTAATTCTATGTTAGGCTACTTAGTTTTGGCACATCCAAAAGCAGCACAAAAAAAAAAAAAGCACCATGTAAGCACAACATGTACTGAAATAAAGGTTAGATACAGAACCCCTCTAAAATACAGGGCCACACTATTATGTAATAATGCAGTTGACACATTATGATGTATACAGTAGGCTAACTACAAACACAATTGCATTGAATTAACTAGAGACCATCTTGCAATGGCTTCATACCAGCTGCAAAGGCAAATTGGGTCAGGGGTGTAAAGTGGGTGGAAGGCCCTTTCCCTACTTCCTATCCCCTTACGTCCAGCCCACTTACTTGGAGTTCTTGGATTCATTCCTTTATCTCAACTACACACCTGTAAAGGTTTGTGACATCTTGCATGGTTGTGACAAAAATCTGTCCACAGACAGACAGACAGACAGCACTTACTAGTCTAAGCATGCCCAGACTAAAAAACAGACTGTGTGTGTGTGTGTGTGTGTGTGTGTGTGTGTGGGGGGGGTGAGAGTGAGTAAGTGAGGAAGGAGTAAACAGGCTAGTGGAATGTCTGGCTCCACCTTCAGCAAACCAACTGCAAAACAAGTTCACCACAAGGATAGGACTTCCACCTCCCTGTTCCTCTCCTTTCAACCAACCACTGTATGTTATTATTATATATTCACATATATAATTATGTTATTTGTGTTATACCTTTTCCCCCTCTCGATGACAATCCAACATGTATTATATTTATAGTTTCCAAAGCCCCTTTCCTTACCTTACCTTGGGAGCATATTGTAACCGTGAAATAGGTTAACCCATAAGTACTTTTTAAGTCCTGCATAATATAACACTGTAGTCATGTGCATCTCTCCTTCAATGCTGCTTGGAGTATTTCACAGTTACAAGTACAGTATGTAAACAATAAATACTTTGTGAAAGAGGGGCCAAGCTCACCCTTCTGGTGGATTAAACAATCAAGATACTGGTTAATCAGTGCGCTTCAGAGATGTTGGCAGATGTATTTTGAAAACTTGGGACTGATCTGTTCCACACCCTGGTTTTATTACTATATGCATTGTAAGCTTGTTTGCTGGGTAGTCAACCCAGCATTAGGTTAGCTACCCAGCTAGCAGGTGATGTTAGTGTCATAGAAACCAAACCTATGCCAGTGCTTTTCTGTCAGAGAAAAACGCTTTATGGACACAGGCCCTAAGGGTTCAGAGGCTAAAAAGATTGGGGAGCAGTGGCTTACTAATGCTTTAAAGTTTGAACTATTACAAAGTGCATACTTAAAGGAGAATTCCGGCCAATTTTTACGTTAATCTTGATCGCTATAGCTATGCAAGTACTTTCGATAGAAAAAAACCCGACCCGAATCAGTGCAGTTTTTTTTAGGGGGGAATAAACTTCAAGACGTGAAATGACCTGTCCTCTGGAGCAGTGGTTCCCAACCTGGGGTCCGGGGACCCCTCAGGGGGGCGGCAAAGATCACAGGGGGGTGCACAAGTCTTTATCTGGTTTGAGGTTGAGGTAAAAAAAAAACAATTATGATAATACACTAGAATATATAATGTATACAAAAGTCTGTATAAAAACTATATATTTTTGTTCTCGCTTAAAATTGTAGCCTCCGGGACCTCTTAACCTGGGACCCCTGCTGTCATCAGGTCAGCTGCTAGCTGTTATCATCCTCATTTGTCCTGTCGCCACAGCATCACTATTTTATGAACGAAACATGGCGGAGAAACGTAAAAGTGCTGATAACTGCTCTGTATCAAAAAAGAAAGTAAGGCTCTATCTCGAGAGTTACCTCAACTTCGGTTTCGGAGGGGGGCTCAGCTTTTCTTAGACATAAGTAGGGGGGGCGCCAAGTAAAAAGGTTGGGAACCACTGCTCTGGAGGACATAGCAACACCACCGCCGCTCCGTGGATTGTTATTGGGATGATTATCACAGAAGCCTGTCTGAATACACTCACCGGACGGCAGCTAGCAGCTAACGGCTAACGGCTATCAGCTAGCAGGGCAAGCCAGCTACCGGCAGGATCAAGACAAGGACCAGGGTAGGTGAATTTAAACAATGTCTGAGTTGAAAACGCATCTTGTTGTCATGTAAGGGCCCTGTTCATGTGGCACAGACATATTAGTTGCATTTTGTGTCTGTTAAGAGGCACAAAGGCACTCTAAAACTTGCCCCGACCACTGCCGTTTTAGCTCAGGGGACGCTTGTAGTACATAGCTGCAGCTTCTCCGTGTAGCCTGCACTGATGCACTCGCATAGCTATAGCGATCAAGATTAAAATAAAAATTCTCCTTTAACCCTCTGGTTTTCCTCGGTTGACCTGTTTTCAAAGTTTCTATATCAGAAATCTGGGTTTCTTTCAACCAAATTTCCCAAAAATAACTGAATGAAGTTGGCTAGAAGCCTAGATGTAGCACAGAATTGGGTTATAATTTATACTTTATGCTTTACAAACAGGCAAACCAGAGGACAGCATGTGAGTACGTAGGAAAGTGCTTCGAAAGTGTCAAAGAAAGCCTCCAAAGCACCAAAAAACGATCCAAAAAACGCCAAAATTGTCAGAGAAAAGCATCAAAAGCATTAAAACCGTCAAAAAGTCAAAAGCGACAAAGAAGCGTCAATACAGTGTCGATAATTGTCAAAATGTGGCCAACGGAAAGACAATATGAGGGTTAAAATGTAAATGTGTAGTAGATGGCACAAACAAAAGCAAAAACCATGGACCAAATGAACATGAGACAGTCAGTAGGGACAGCTGCAGCCTCAGTTACACAATGTTGGGCTCATTTGCTTTCAGGGAAGTTGTGTTCCTTGAAATGCTTCTGGAAGGTCACACTGGAGTTATTTCATACAGCTACGTTTGCTTCAAACAATCTCATGTTTGAGTCTGAGGCCTTGAATAGATGAGTCACCTGCAGTCTGTGGTTATTTGCAGCAATGCCATTTATTTTCCAATGTTGTTCAGCATGCACCTCTCTTCCAGCTGCTGTGTGCTTGTCCTTGAGGCAGACCTGTGGGTAAACGCTCAAAGGAGTTCACATTTCACACGTTCCACACGTTCAAAATGTTCCAGAGCGCAGGCCCCACCCACTCTCACAATAACACAGCAGTCCTCAGACATGCTGTTTACAGCCAACCTTCGTAGCCTTTGTGTTGTGTAATGGGTTTTCCGCCTGTGCACACAGAGAGACAGAAGTGCAGTTGCTTGTGTTTCTGTAAAGTGTTGAGAGCCTGAAGAACATGTTTAACTGGAAGGACAAAAATGCATTAGGAACAATTCCATCAAAGTGCAAAAACAGCTAAATATACACACCTCGTGGCTGGGAGCTGATTCCTTCTTTCCCATACACTGTGTTTACTGAGTCTTACAATTTTCATAAGATCAGCTGATAGTTGCTCTGGAAATATTTGTTGGTTTTATTAATGGTTAATCAAGTGTTTGCTAATACTTTAAAGGTCAGTTACAAACCATTAGTAAAAAGAACTTTGAGTTGCACGGCTGTGAAACTAATCTCCCAGGATGGTGTTTGTCCTCCCATATACAGCACTAACAGCAGCTGATGGAAATCTGAGAAACACCATGGAGACTCTTGGATGGAATTGTTACTAGCTTGCTGTAAGGACTTATTGGAAGCCATCCTTATGTATAATCTAATCCTACGTTAGCTTTGTGGCTGTTGCTGACTGTGTTTTGCTAAGTAGACAGGGTGTGTTGGCTATCCTGTCTATTTTTAAGACTGCAATTGTGAGAATCAGAGTGGACATGCAGCAGAAGACAGCTGTCAAACTAAGAAAACAGATTTCTATGTGAGACTTATGTTTTCTACTTATATACTTTTAAGACTTCATATTGACATCTCTCTGATCTGCTCTTGACCCTGATGGAGACTCTGACCCTAAAAACCCAAAGTGAGAAGTGCTGCTTCCAGATATTAGTTGTGTTCGAGGGTTGCTGAGGCAGCAACGACATTCACTAGATGTCTTTGAGTCTCCCACAGAGCTGGAAGTCAGGTCAATTGGAGACTCTAAACTGCCCAAGGGCGTGAATGGTTGGTTGTTTCTGTGTGACAGCCCTGTGACGACGTTTCTCTTTCTAAAGGCCGTTTTATGGTTCTGTGGAGGCTTCACGCAGAGCTTTCGCCGTAGTCTACGTAAGTGGCCTGATGTTATACTTGTGCGTTGGTGTGTGCGTCGTGTGGGGGGAGTGGGTGATAGAGCGAGGGAGAAGTGAGAGAGTGACGGCGATAAGCTTCGGAGCGACTAGTGACTCTAGATGAATAGACAGAGAACCAAAGTGTCTCCCCGGTTCTTTCTGACCACGGTGGGAAATCTGGAGCAGGAGAAGTTAACCCTCTCCTTGATGTCATCTTGTTGATGGAGAAGGAGAACCAGGAGATGAGTCGGGGGGGAAATGCAACGCTACCAAGCCACGGCCGAGAGACGTGTAGTGTAGTTACATTTTTCGAGAGGTGACACCAGGCTACAGCGTAGGGTCCGGTGTAGACGCAGAGAGGGATACACCGTCGATGTTCAAATGTAAAAAAAGATTGTGGTTAATCCTGGTTTCACTGGAGGTTTCCATGTCTTTGTTATGTTCCTTCACACCTTCAGAAAGTTGTGCAAGTCAAACCCAAGCAGCCTCCAACACAGCTGACTCCAAAATCTATTGTTGCTTGATCCTGCCACCTAGTGATTGATATAGGACGTTGCTTTGTCAACTGCTGTTACTATGAACTTCAAAACTCAACTTTCATTAATTTAGGCTTGATAATAGTGTGTTAAGGAGCTGCTCACAGTCACAGTTCATCTTTGATCACTCTGAAAATCAATGTGAAAACTCATTCTGTTGTCTGTACATGCATACAGATTTAGAGTGTACTCCAGTGATTTAGTTTGCTCTTTCATAGACTGAAGAAAGGTTCTAAATGAATGCCCAGCATGAAATCATCCCGTCATGAAGGTTCTAATGTTCCCTTTGTGTTCACTGTGTTTTCCAGAGGTCATCCAACTCTATTGTCATAATGGACACTGCTGCTGAACTGTAATGTTCTAATAGGCAGTTATAATAATGAGAGTAGACTTAAGTGGACGGAATGTTGGATTTTTTGGAAGACTTGAAGATGAAGTTCTTAAAATGTTAAATACGTTTCATTATGAAATTAAAAGTTGTGTAACGAGACTGTCCAGAGCTTCTGACAGAACGGTGTCTTCCAGTCCTTTTACAGAAGAGTTAATAAAGTCACCCTTGGAAGCAAATTGTTTCAACCTTTATTAAACATAGCTTGCAAGAGATAAATATTACAAAGTTATTTCCTCCAAAATTAGCTTATTTTTTCAATCAATGCATAATTGTCAATCAACTGGCAGTATTCAAACAGCATTATTTTCTTTTACTTTTTTGAAGACCGTTAAATATCAAGTATGTGCAAAAGGTCAGGATTGATGTAAGCAAAACGAAAAAAAGACTTCAATTGGTTTCCGGTCGATTTCATCATCTGTTTCTGCTTCCCCAGATTTTATTTCAACATTGTCAACATTATACAAAAAGACAACTGAAAATTGATAAAACTGATTTTGAAATTAAATGTTTCCCTGCATTAGCAACAACAACAACTAATAGAAGATAAAGCCCAACAGTAGAGGACCATACATGTTGTATGCTGGTGTTGGCAGGAAAAGTGGTCACTGATTCAGATTGAACAAAAAACATCTTAGAAAGGTCAGACAAGGGTTCCACTGATGGAAGTGTGTATACCTAGATGTGGATATTTAGTGCCAAACTATTGTATAAAATGTACTTCTATGCCAAATATTCCAATAGTGTTGCCTCCACTAAGAGGACAGGCCGTAGCTGGCTGTTGGGCCTAACAGCATGTAAACCATGGTGAAAAGCAGGAACCCTCTCCAGACTCAGGTTAGGATCATACCAACATTTTTAAGTTTAAGACCATTTATCATCGTCCACTTATCGAGTCAGTGACATTTTTATTTATTAATACGTTTTGCCTATGCTCCAGTCAGCCACTGATTTAATTTGGACACTGTATATTAAGGGTTGGTTCTCTCACTTAGCCCAGCTAGTATATAGGGATACAGATAATGCAACTTTGCGTTATTTGTCCAGGGTCCAGAGTCAATGTCACTGTTCCCCTTAGTCCCTGTGAATAGCTGGAAAGGCTGTATATTAAATAGACACTGGAAACCATGTTGACTTTTTAAATGTAATCTTCCAACGCCGTGAGGAGCACAAATGTTTGAGCGCCCACTGTCCAGCCCAGCACATTTCAGGACTCACTTGTTAACAGAAAGCCTATAGCTGCCTAAATACGTGGACATTTGAAAGTGGTCAGCAGACAATTTGTATGAACATGCAAAAACATTAGTCTGGTAATTTAGTGGGAGGCCAGTATCAGCCAACTGGTACATCAGTCTGGCCCTGGATCAAACCATTATTTCAGGAGGGTCCCTTCATTCTGTCCATATAATCCAACACACCCAGTGAAACATTCAAAGTGCTTTTATCTAGAGCGAGTTCAGGAAACCATTTTGTAAGAAACAAAGTTATTTCAAGTTGTAATGCTCCAAGAGGAAACTAAAGAAGTGGTAGTTGTCTAACGTGAACCAGACTGCAGTCCCCTCTGTCTGAACCAATGAGCACCTTCCTGCAAACTGGAACTAGTCCCCAACCAAAGCCAATGCATCCAGGGAGGCCGCTTTGAGAAGCAGAGGGGGGAAAAAGAATCCCAAACATTTTGCACATTTGTTACACAATAATACACAGTGATCACAAAACGAAATGACAAGCTTCACAATATTCATGGCTTTTTGTTTGCTTTTCTACACAATATACAACCATTTAATTTCTTTTTTCAGTACAAGGGAGGAGAAAATGCTTATGTACAATAAGTCATTATTACTTCAAACCTAGCAAATATCGTGTCATTTATTTCATAGTCAATACATTTTTTTTTTTTTAAACTGCAATAGAAAGAAAAAAAAACTCAATTGAGACAGAAAAAGAATGACTTCAAATTTAAATTTTTAGATTTCAAGAAAGAATCTGCAGTCCAAATACAAAGTATGTGGATGCATCTGCAAAAGAGCAAGAGACGGGAGCTTTTTTCTTCTTAAACTTCAGCTTGGCAGCAAAAGGAGATGTATGACAAAAACATTGCTAAAATCAAATCACGAGTGGCAGTAAAAAATTATCCCAGACATTAAAACCTCATGAAAATATATCTCTACATCCAATCTCAAGTGTTCCACCAAAGGGAAAATGGACTAATTGATTCTTTTTTTTTTTTTAAATATAATTAACAAAAAGGATGTTTTCCAAGTATAAACTTCCGTTTACATGTCTGAATTTAGGTAGAATCTAGGTAGTTTCATAAGTCTTCCATTTCACTGGGCATAACCATCGGCTCGTTCAAACGCACTGAGGGCAGGTCTGGATTGAACCAGAACACATCCATCTGACGGTCTGGCTGGAAAAAAACACCATCAACCACTGCGCATATACGGACAGTGGAGGTGTACCAATGCAGAGGGTGAGTGTAACAGTGACACAGATTCACGTACAAAATGACAATAACAGGAGATGTGCATGTGCACCACAAACCTCTCAACCGTCTGGAGCTCCATCAAGGACATTCATTGGAGAAACGACTGTTATTAAATATAATCAAAGCTCCAGAATCAGAGACACCTGAAAATTTATAGTTAATGTTACTGTGGTAGTGTCTTGGGTTTGTCCTAAATTGTCTTGGCTTGAGAAAAGGAGCTAATGAGAGAACTGAAGTACTAGCCTGTGCTCTGCTATCATTGGCCAGACAGTGGGGGAGTTCCATAAAGGCTTTCTTCCATTGGTCTTTTAAAACAGACTTAACCTAGAACATATTGTGCTACTGCATTAGCTAGAGAAAACCGAGCACTTCATCGCACAACCAAGGACAATCACTTTGTTAAAATGTACTTCTATTTCCTTGTTAAAGTTGAGTTTTTAGGGGGGGGGTTTTACGAGCAATCTGAAAAGCTGATACAAACTGAATTTAGAACATGGACAGAAAGCACCAGTTTCCTGCGTTAGCTTCCGAGACCGAAGGAAGTCTCAAGAAATAACAGTGCAATGAAGACAAGAGCTTTGTTAGCTAGCTTAGCGAACTAATTCAACACTGCTAGTTTCTACTACAGTACAGACAGTAGTTATGTTCCAATCAAAGGCCTTGACCAGACTGGCCAGTTCCAGACAGACACACACACACACACACACACACACACACACACACACACACACACACTCTTCGATATGAAGTGCTATAGTGACTTTTTCCCCCCATTTCATTTTTAGTGAAAAGTTAAAACGTATGAGCTGTTTTTTAAAAAGTGATACTTTTAGAAAGGGTTTTTAACTGCCACCTTAACTTCTCTTGCTTATTAGCTTCAGCTTACATGTTTGCATCGCATAGCTAATTCACACTGAACACAAAGTACAGCTGAAGCTGATGAGTTTGCAGGTGTTTGGTCATAAACCAAGTTCCTGACAAAGTGAATGTCTGCACAACGCTTAACAGAGGATTCAAAGTTAAAGAGTGAGACCAGAGTGAACTGAGTGTAACGTAACCAAACATACGGTTCCATTCACACACATTAACTGCACAGAAACTGAAAGATAAATGTTTTGTTAGAAACACATCGGCTGTTGCCCAAGAACTGAAGGAATCCAACATGGCTGCCAGAGCGTGTGTTGGCCACCTGTAAACCTCTGCGACAGTGTCGGTCTCATGTCAATGATGAACCTTGTTTCAACAATCTGGATGTTCTCTTGGACAGTTTAAATGCACCTGCCCTGGAATGATTGGACTTTCCATAGGTGTCATCGTGAAACAGTCTTTGCATGGTATTTTATCCAAATGATTTAATAGATTATATAGACAGTTGACAATGTAAGACTTGTTTCTAACCTGAGGTTTTATCCTCTTAGTCAATTATTTAACTCAGACTGAAATGTGTTGGATGTTAAGTTCAGAACCCTATATCTCAAACCCAGACGGACTTCATCCCAGCCTCTGTGTGTTCCACCAGTAATACTGCACCATCACTGAACACTGCTTGAAATGCCTGAGCTACTACAAAACTGGGAGCCCACCACTCCTGAGTTTTTGTTAGTACACTCTACATTAGGGTAGTTTGTGTGTCATATTATATATATTATATATATATATATATAGCCAACTAGATGAAGTAAATGGGTTAGAGCTCTAAACTACTTTTATCCTTTAAGACAGGGTGACGCATCCTATGCATTGGTGGGAAATGTTGAGGAAACTCTGGGACACAGATCTGTAAAGAGGATGTGTTGCCGCAGCAACAGCAGCAACAGCAGCAGCAGCAGCAGCAGCAGCAGCATCTGGTGGTGTCCTACTGATTGAATGCACTGCAAAGGAAAATAACTTTACTTAAACTGGGTTTTTCCAGACAGCGAGTCAATGGAACCCAGTGCTGATGCTGGTACATCTACTCAAGCAGCTTATATAAAGCCTGGGTCTAATCCCAGCACACTGGGCACCAGGGGTTTGGAAACTGACACTTAAGGTCCAACATTAACAGAGATCAACACTGACAAAGTAAATTAGTATAAAACCATTTATCATCCCTTAAAACACACCTTGATGCAATCCACAATCTCAGGACTTCTCCTTTGACGCTCTGGTCAGCAGCCAGCAGCCAGCATCCAGACCTTAGCCACTCTCAATTGTAACATTCTTTTTCTCTTTTAAAAAAATGTTTTTCCAATTGGAAATATGCAAAGTGCTCCTCTGGAGTGAGGCAAGTTGTGTGCAGAGCATGCACACAATGATTGATCCATGTCTCTCCCATAAAAGATATAATCCACATCCTTTTTTTCTCCCTCTGAAGCTAGGTATCTATACATAATCCATACAGATATTTCAATAGTTTCTGTTTTTTTTAAGCTATGGTGATTATTATCGTCTCCGGGGACTAATACCTCTCAGGTATGCCACCATTTCATTAGGAGACGCCGCAAAACAAACAAACAAATGACAAAAAAGAAGCAGTAAAGGTTGGGTGGGGGGGTTCAACAATCAGAAAACAATCTAAAAACCCAAATATAACAAGAAAAGGAACCCAGATTTCTAGGTTTCTAGGTACAGAATCTGTGGTTTGGACGCATAAAATGTGCTTCCGCCTTCAGATTTGAGTTCTTTTTCACTCTCTTAAAGAACGCGTGATGCCAAGAGGAGCTGCTGGGTAAAAAGGGTTCAGTCTGTGCATACTGGATAACCAAAGGTATCTAGGTGGATGGGGGGCAGGTAGTGAGATGGGAGGGAAAACCAACTTGCTTCTCTCTGAGTGGACACCATCATCCCCCTGTGAATACTGGGTGGGTTTGTCAATGACGTCCTCCGGCCTGTCAGCTCCCTCCTTGCTGGAGTTTATATCAACTATTGGTCCGCTGAAGGTGCAGTCAGGACGTAGCTGTGTCTGTCAGCCCTGATAGTACAACTACAATGAAGAGTTACATCCAGATGGTAGCTGTTAAACTCTGTAGCAGGAGAGGCTGATGACCTTTTGATGGGGAATGGTGGGAACTGACTAACAAAGGAAAAGGTTTCCCAAACTCTGATCACATAGGATTCTCATTTGTACACATGTCATTTCCAGTTAATGAGCTCTGATGGTAGCAGGGTGTCCCCTCAGAATTGGTGATGCTGCCCCGAACTCCAGGTTGAACGTGTCAGAGCCGGCCCTTTCGACAAGATGATGCAAGTGTGGGTGCTCTGCCTGTTTCGGTTCCCATTTATGTTTTCCACTTTGTTACTCCAAGTTAGCGAGCTAACACTTTTTACAAAGCTTCAAAGTTGTTAAACTTTATGTTGCATAGCAACCAGAATGCACCCTGTTGATCTTCTGTTACTAGCAATAGTCACATCTAAGCTTTATAATTGAATGGAGAAAAAATAAAATCCTACATGATCATGGCCTAAAGTGGCCCTACAATGATTCACTGTCACTGCTCAAAGTAAAGGAAACAGCAGAGAAACACTTATAAAAGAAAAAAGCATAATGAGTAATCGTAACTGAAGCAAAAATGGTAGTTGCAGGTATAATAATAGTGCTACCAACAGCGATAATAATGGGAATTATAATTGTTAAACAACGCTGACGAAGAAGATTTTTACTATAATAAGAACATTTGAGATGCACTGAAACTTTAGTGTCTTTGTCCGACCGGTGGGTTTTCATGGGTTGGTTTAAGGTAGGCACACGGACAGGCACTGCATGCGATGGGGGTGTGGGGTGGGGATGTTGGTCAATCTAGGAGTGCTTTAGTATGGGGTAGGGTTGGCAGGATGGCGGGGGGGCTTCAGAGGAACAGGAAAGCTGGGCAGGGCTCATTTCTGTCCGGTGATGGACTGCGATATGGATCGAGGTGGGATCATGTCCAACAGGTACTCTCTCTGCCGGTCTGCTAAGCTGGAGCTCTTATGGGCTCCAACTGCCGCTGGGTTCAGATAGGCAATATTTAACCCTGTGGGAACAAGACAGCACACAAAGAGGATACTGTAAGGTCCACCAACACTTCACTTAAACTTTATGCTTTGGGGTTTCCTAAAACCCCAAACAATGATTTACCCCCAACTGCAGAAATAATCATTTCTTTATTTAAAAAAGGCTTCTATTGGAGATAGGCCATTAGTTTCTTGTTTCCATGGCAAACTCTTGCATGCTATGGACAATCATTCTTGCATATTTCACTTTAGCCTGAGCAAATAAAGTGCTGCACTGTAGCCTCCAAACATGACAAGAGTAACAATGCACGTTAACGTTGCTTTGAAAATAAAAGCTTAATAAGTTTTGATAGACACATTTCCCAAGGAGTCGCGCCCCCCACCCCCATTAACACAACTCTTTGGATCTACACGATTCACGTGAATGACCTGGTTGACAATAAAAAGGGAGAGTTTGCAGGTATGTGTAGTGGAAAAGGACTAAATGTGAACATGCCATGCCCAATGTAAGGATCCGTATCCGGGCCAATCTAGACTTACTTTATTGGACTGGTTTCGGCTAAAATCCGATCCTGTCTTCACTGTACTCTACTGTCCTTTAGCACGGCCTACAGTGCAGCATTTCACTGCATATGTGAGTGAAACTTAGATTGAATGTGAAAAATGATTCGGCTGGCAAAATGTTCAACTCTGGCTTTAATGAATCTCTCAAAGAGCAGCTTGTCATTCATATCATATCATATCATATCATATCAGGTGTCACTAATGAATGTTAATACTGAATATCTCAGCAGCCGGTGTCTGTCCTCAGCCAAAGATCATTTGTGAGGGAAGAAGCTCCACTCTGTAACACCACTGTACAATCACAGTGGACTCTGTAGTTTCAACAACTTGAACAAAGTGAGATGTCTTCTCTCGAGCTGAATGATTCACATCAGTTTCAGGGGTCACATTTTTTCAGTTAAACTTTCATTCATATTAATAATTTAAGATGATCAACTGTTTCAAAACAGGACCATTGGTATTTGGATCAAGTAGCTCATACATTTGTCGGCTTAATAATCTACAGCTGTTATTTCAATTGGCCAGATGCATATTTATCAAGATGTAAGTAAATGTAAGTGTGAGACTGGACACGGATTGGTATCGGGAGCCAAAAAGACTTGATGGGGACATCCCTGGTCAACAGCTGATTCAGGCACACACACAGTAGATACTGAACAGTAGGTACCTGGGATGTTGTAGATCTGGCGACGGCTGTCATGCTGCAGTCTATTGCTGCTACTGCTGCTGCCTCCACCGCTGCCACAGTGCTTGGCACTAGTCATTCCCATGAGGCTGCTGGCCACTGACAGCTGGGAGGCCTGGGCGAAGTTGGACAGGACGCCTCGTGCCGAGTTGGACAGACCTCGCTGCAGGGAGGCCTGAGGCTGGGGAGCCTGAGGACAGCACAGACATCCCATTACCTTCACCATCACCACCACAGCGCACAAATTACACAGCGGTGGGTAGCAGAAACCATGCATTACTGCATTTAGTCAATTATCAAGTACAAATACCAGATATTTGTGTGTTAAAACATGCTTAGTTAGAGGGCATTTCTCCGTTTCATGTCATAATGAATTTTCAGCTATTAATCCTTCTAATAAAATCATTCGATTGAATGTGGGGCTCAAGTAACTTGTGAGTAATTTGTGACGTTTAATTGTCAAACTTGATAATAAATCTACGGAAAAAATAATAGATTCACTGATTTAAATTGAATATAAAAGTAAATGGTAGCCCCGCTTAATACAGAACACACACAACACAGAGACATTCACATGAGCACTGTTCATCAGAAATTCATGAGCCATTTTTCTTGTGGATTTTTAAGATCATCCCAAGCCTACGACAAACTGAATACTATAACACAAATGAAGGCACGTGAAAGGCAGTGCTATCAGAAGGCATGCTGCAGTGTACCTGACGGAGTGCATGATGTCGGATCATGGAGTCAGTTTTGGAGGCGTTGGGGCCAGTAGGGGCCGAGCTGGGAGAGAGGGCCGCCTGCTGCTGCAGCCTCTGTTCAATCTCCTGACAGGGAGGCACATTTAGAAATACACACACATTAGCAGATTCACGGACATCCATTCATCTACTCCTTGTGACCAATAGCAACAAAAAAAACCAGTCGTACTGAAAAGTCAGCTTGTATCAACCGCTAGCTAGACGGCTGGAGCTGGTAAGCTGTTTGGGGGTTTTTGGCAGGATAATGTAAAAAACTGAAGTTCTAAAAAGGCTAGTCTCAGGCACCGGACAGATAAACCCAGTGTGCACTAAAAACACTAGGGCATAGAGTACTTTGTGCTGTGTGACCATAGTGATTTTATTCCAAGAGGTGTTTCTCTTGAGTGACTGCACTGTGTAAAAAAACCTGTTCACCTGGCACCATAGGTCTACACCAGCCCCAATTAGATGGCGACAGTAAAGACCAGCTGTGCTCATGTTTCTGAGTCCTGACTTTTTAGACACTTTAAAAGACTCATAGTTTGCACTTCCATCCATTGCACCGATATCCATTCCTTAAAAAGGCGCAAATGTTCACGGAACATGGTAAAAAAAGTTTACTAAATAACTAAATGTATTATTTCACTGGGATGTAGTGCTGAGCAGTAGAATTAGGATGTTGTGCTAGAACTTGATGCAGAGGGACAGTGGTGCTGCTGACCTGCTCCTGCTGCAGGGCCTTCACAAAGGCGTTCTTCAGCCTGTTGGTGTGCTCCGCCTTCAGAGCTTTCTTCTGATTGGAAGTCATGCACTGCTCACAGAGAATTCGCCCGCTCTTCTCTTGCTTCCAGTGGGGGGTGAAGTCGGTTCTGCATTGGGCGCAGAAGAAAGGCTCCATGCGGCCCAGCGGCCCTCTGAGTTTACCTACAGAGAAGAATGTATCCATCAGTTTGACTATAAGAGAATAATCTGAAAATTGATGCAGATGTTTGTCCCCTCTAAATGTCAGCTGCTTACCCTGACTGTCAAGCACACTCTGAACCACCTCCTCCAGGCCCACCATGTAGATGAACTCGCTGTTGGCGGCAGAGGGCAGGAAGTGGAGGAGTGGGGCGGGGGGTTTGGGTGGAGGGATCTCCAGCAGGGTTTTCTCCAGCTGCTTTCTCAGGGCCAGCTTAGCCGCTGCCTGGCTGCTGGCCTGGTCGGCCATGGAGCTCACCCCTCCGCCAGCCGAGCTGGACATGGTGGATGGGCTGACGGCTGAAGCTCCCCCCAGGCCGCCCGCCACCCCGCCGGCCCCCGCCGCTTGCATGTGGGCCAGGTTCATGTACATGGCACTGGAGCCTGAGCGCTGGGAAGCTGCCACCTGCTGGCTGGCCTGCAGAGAAACACATTCTCAATTGCTTAGCAAAGTAAAGTCACATTTTTAAGGTTTGAACACTTGTCACTAGCTGCCACAAAATAACAAAATGTTTTAAAAACATTTGCTGCCTGGCCTTGTCGAAGTAAAGTCAGGAGAAATGTTGCTACTTTTTGCCCTTCAAAGTCCTGCGTTAGTATTTATACATCAGTGTTTGATCAAATTCATTTTTAAGTTCTCCCTGACCACTCTTGAAGCTTGTCACAGCTTGTGGTTGGCCACTGCAGAGTAAAGGTCGCGACACGCCGACCAGATGGCCGACCCTCAGCAGAAAAGGCAGTTGGACTGATCAGTCTCCCCGAGTTGGTCACACCAAAGAGACGAGATGTAATACGTCTCCATAACAGCAGGCGGCGCTAATCTGTATCGTAAAAATGAAAACCGGCAGCTGATTGGACGAACGCGTCACGTGGATCTTATTTCTCCATAAATTCAAAGACAGACTGTCATGGCGGCTCGTTCAGAATCCGATCTCATATTGGACTAAAATAGTTCACTGAAACGTGTTTCTGAAAACATCTGAAGAGAGAAACAGGCCGTGCAGCTGCTGAATCTGTCTTCATTTCAGATCAACAAAGGTCAGTTTAAAAGATTTTCGTCAGCTTTTGAGAGACTCTAGTCACGCTCATCCATCTCCCCGTTTCCTGGTTAGCTCTCCACCAATCAGATGGCTCATTTGAGCCTGGCAGTGCCCACCTTCCGATTCAACATGTCAAATCCGAAAAAAATGAAGGCCGAAAACTCCTCGGACGGACGACGGAACAGACTCGAGTCACCGACCTCGCCAGACTGTCAGACGGACGATTACCGTCCACACTAAACCGCCATTTTAATTTGAGGACTTAAAAAAGACTCAGAAATATGAAACAATTAAATCGTCTTGCAGCAAGGCAACGAACATAGTGCACCAAAGACGGCTCTCCATGCTTCATACTACAATGCTCATTTGTCGCAAAACCTCACCTCAGTGAGTCCGCAACTTGTCGCAAGTCCGTTCATATGGAAGTTTATGTCAAAGTTAGCCCGCCACAATGGTCACAGTTCTTTGCAATGACAACGGTACACATAAAAATGTCTGCCGCTCTGACCATCCTGATACGTTGATTTAAATAGGAATGACCGTTATACTCTCTATTTATATGGTTGGTGTTTTGTCTTTATTTGTATCTCCTCGAGTTGACTTCTTTTTGCACTAGGCCTAATTACTTTCAGGTCTATTGGGAAAGAGTCTGATGGTCCTCAGGTCCCTTTTGGGTTAAGTCTTTATAGCCCCTTTTCAACTGCAGGAACTTTCCCCAGGGACTAGAAACCTTTTGAGGAACTGCATTTCGACTGCAGGGACCAGGGTCTAAATTGAGATCTGGTAATAATATAGCCCCCAAAGGGGGATGCTTAAGGCAGAGGTGGACTGGTCGTCTGACATACCAACGTACCTTTTGGGCCGACTTTTTTGTTGTTGTGTTTGTTGCTGTCTGACCAGCCCATAAAACAGGTAGATCAGCATACTGATTTATTTTATTAATTGACACATGGCTGGCCTAATCATATCTTTGAAACCCCTTTGTGCTCAGTGCCTTCATTAGACAGCATCTGCTACAAAATGTGCCAAAATGGATCAGACAAAACGCAAGGGAGGCGTGGTGAAATTGCAGGCCAAAACATTTTTTACCCCCCTTTTCTGACCCTTTTAGCGACTTGCTGGCTGCTCAGAGCACACTTAGCTCGGAGTCAGCAGGTCGTCTCTCTCTTGCCTTGCACACACAGGCAGGAATGAGTTACTATGGTTATGGAAATCATTGTCGCCAGGTCATTATTAGCCTGTCTTCATAACATAACAGCCTGTAAAAATAAATGCAGGTCTGTAGGTTTGTGTGTGTGTGTGTGTGTGTGTGTGTGTTTACAACCTCCAGACCCCGTTGCTTAATATGTGTCCCCCACAATGTTGAAAAAAACCTACGCCCAATGTAATATATATATATGACTTACATTTGTGTGCTCTTACATTTGTGTGATCGATTGTGGTGGGCCGGTCTGGGCCAAAATGCCAGGGCCAATTTTTGGCCCAGTCCACGCCTGGCTCGTGGGGTAGTACTTTCTGAAAGTACAGGAACTTTCGGGGTGGGGTTTGCAGGGATGACTGCTGCTGATTGGTCAAACCCATACAGCGCTGCTGCTTCAACACATGTACCTATTATGGATTTATGACCATTTTAGGACGAGGGGAGAACATTTCTCTTTGTTTAACAACATTCAAAGTAAAGTTAGGCTTTGCTGTCATGTTCCTGACTCATTCTAAAGAAGACAGAGAAAAAGAGAGAGAGAGAGAGAGAGATCGAGCTGAGAGAAACAGCACGGCGGTGCTGTGAATGAGAGAAATAAATGTTACTTTCTGATTGTTTCAAGGCAGTTACGTTCTAAAGCACAAATAAATAACCATCAAACACTCAACAGATGATTTACTGTGGAGACAGACCCTCTTAGTTTCATTTTCCTCCTCTGCGTTTCATTCATTCCATCCAATGTGCAGCAGTAAATACTATGCAGCAGTATATGTCGTAGCAGTAAGACGTGTTTTTTAGATGAAACAGGCCGGCACACTGAACTGCAGGCTGCAGTGTGTTCACCCCTGCAACCACCAGCAGCCCTCGTCCCATTATGTTGCTTTTTCACATGTCAGCATACTAATTTGCCTAATCTTCACAGGTGTTTAGACCGCAGTGGAAACACATAACAATGGGCTGAAGGAACCTTCTAGTTCCTAACTTTTGTCGAAACGCAGCTTTTTAGCATGACGACGTCAAAAGTACAAAAGCACACTATACAGATTTTTCTCTTTGTCAGGATCTGTCTAGTCTTCACAATTGACTTGACTATTAACCCGGTGTTTGGTGTTTTAAGCCCCCAATGTCGTCTTCCAGGCAGCGCTGCATGGAAAGCACTAGGGTTAGGGTTAGGCAAGGGTTAAGGCTGTTTTATGCTTCTGCGTAGAACTGACGGCGTACCCCTGCAGACCTCTCTGCGTCTATGCCGGACCCTACGCCGTAGCCTGATGTCGCCTCTCGAAAAATGTAACTACACGTCGCAGTGATGCACATCGCTCGGCCGTGGCTTGGTAGCGACTCTAGAGTGACTACTCACTCTGAAGATAATCACTGTCACTCTCACACTCCTCCCCCCCACACACACACACACACACACACACACACACGCCGGCTCGACGCACACACCAGCACACAAGTATAACATCAGGCCACTTACGTAGGCTACGGAGAAAGCTCTGCGTGAAGCCTCCACAGAACTGTAAAACAGCCTTTAGGGTTAGGTTCCTTGAAGTCGACGGTGGGGGCTTAAAACACCATTGAGCTGTTAACCCCCCCAAGTAAAGCATACTGTGGATACTCCTTGACTGAATGTGCTGCTCTCTCCCACTCTCTAAACGGTTACGGATGTTTGTTACATTAAATTAAGATCACAATATGAGAAACAATCATCCCTAAACAAGATGTTCCGGTTGCATAAATAGAGAGAGAAAAGCGTACATCTCTGTCAACACAGTGTATGACATTATTGAATGCATTATTGGAGCAGTTAGCCAGGCTCGGTACGAATCCATACCTGCTGGTAGCTCACGGCATTGGCCATGCTGCTGGAGCTGGAGCGAGACATCCCAGTCTTAGAGGAAATCCTCTGGCCCTGCAGCTGGGAAGGGTTAGGGGCTATTACTCGCTGGGACATCAGCATGGGGGGCAGGCTGGCATTGGCTGCTGACCTGATGACTGTATGACCCTACAGAAAGGAAAAAACAAAGACAAGTTTTATCAAAGTATATAACATAACACAAATAAAATGTAATTGACATTGAATATTTCATTTAGGACTGTTTATAGATCGTTTATAGAGCTTGACATTTCCGACGGCAGTTGAAGGCAGCATCATTTCGCAGAAAGAGAGAAAGAAAAGACTGTGCTTTGTTGTTGCACAAACTCCTGGCCAGTTCAGTGCTTGCTCCAGTGTTTCGGTTGAAAACTTCCTTGTGGCTGCGATAGAGGCAGTGAAGTTTCCTGTTTGCTGTACAGAACTCTCACACTGCCTCAAAAAAAGACTGACAAGTCCGATCGCCGATTACATGAACATATATACCATTTCCCTATTTGCCCCATACTGGGCAGTCTTTTTCCTTCCTCCAAGCTCAGGTCCCCTACCAGAGGCCTGAGGGTTCTGAGCAGTATCTTAGCTGTTCCTAGCCACTGTCCCAGTATAGAGGTTACAGCCCCAAGTCCTCCAATTACCACTGGAACCACTGTTGCCTTCACTTTCCACATCTTTTTTAGCTCCTCTCTAAGGCCTTGGTATTTTCCAAGCTTCTCGTGTTCCTTCTTCTTGATGTTGCTGTTGCTTAGCTTTGCTACAACTACCACAACTGCCTTCTGCTTCTAATTGTCAACCAACAATGATGTCCTGTTGGTTAGCCATCCTTTTATCAGTCTGGACCTGGAAGTCCCACAGGATCTTAGCTCGGTCATGCTCAGCCACCTTTAGAGGTGCCTTCCACTCTAACCTCGGGACTTCCAGCCCATACTGGGCACAGATGTTACCTTGCACCATGCCAGCCACTTGGTTATGTTGTTTCATGTATGCCGTACCTGCCTGCATCTTACACACTGCTGTTATGTGCTAACAGCAGTGTGCTATAAATGCTATATGCATTCATGTTTACGCTTAGCTTATTAATTCGTAATTACTGTCTCCCACAAATTTCTATGACCTTATTTCACATGTCATTGTTATATTTATCCCTATATTTTAACTTGTACCATTTAATGTCTTATGTCTTAGATTCTCATTTATTCACATATGATTTTCTGTTCCATACTAACTTCATTAGCATTGTTGGAGGGAGCCCAAAACCCAAGATTTTCATTAACTTCTGCTTCTGTAATTGTTGTGAAACTGACAATAAATAACATTACTTGTGTAGTGTGAACAGTACAGAGACCTGACCATTTTGAAAGTTGTGGCGAGTGAACTTAGCTTTAATGCACCTAAATACACCCAGTGGCCAGCTAAAACTAACAGTCTAGTCTAACACTACTGCATTCAATAATAATGTTCAACTTTTGTTCAAACTGTTTTAGAGGCGTTGATTTGTATTGAGAGGTGATTTTAATATTTAGTCTACCTTCACTGATATACATTATGTTTACATAATATTTCTGTCAGTATGATGCTATACAATTCAACAGGTATGCAAGATAACCTCTTTTTAACAATATAACAATGCAATGTATTGTAACCTTCATAAAGAGGATTTATAGTATTAGCCTGCATTAGTTGACCTAGGTGAGTCTAATACACTGACAACTGAGTGTATAACATTGTGTAAATCTATTTATTATACACAGTATATGGCACTTATGTAGACATATTTTAACACAAACCAGGTTTAGCCTGCCTTCTGCCTGCTGTCCGGCGAAAACACAGGTCTGCCCTTTGATATTGAATGGGGGTAGTGTGTTTAGGCTGCGGTGGCGGGTGCCGCAGGGGGAGCAGAAACAACGCAGCGTCCTATGGCCAAAAGTTGAGACCGATTACATTTTTTGGAGAAACACAACCAGATGTCATGCTGCGGTGGGCGATCATGGAAGCGTGGATCAGACTTGAGTCCGTTATGAGGCGGTGTGAGAGTCCCATACAGTAAACAGGAAACATGACTGCCTCTTGGTGTAACAGCTGACTGTCTTTTTCTCTGTGAAATGAAGCTGCCTTCAAGTGCGGTCGGAAATATCAAGCTCTATAATCGCCAGATCCACCTTTGCTGGTGTGAACGTGAGCATCCATATTGAAGGAGGAGTTCTCCCTTCATGTACACAGAGCCAGTGTATACCTAGTGTTTAGACAAATATTATATATACAGCGTGGGCAGCAGAGGGCAGCAGCTGCTTGGTGAGTGAACTAACAACAAACCAGCAGAATATCACTATCCATACAAAGCAAGCTGAACACACACACACACACACACACACACACACACACACACACACACACACACACACACACACACACACACACACACACACACACACACACACACACACACACACACACACACACACACACACACACACACACACACACACACACACACACACACAAATCTGCTGAATAGTAATACCAACTTAACATGGAATGGAGGAGCAGGGCTACGTCATGCAAGAACAAAGGCTTCCAGCAGGAGGATGTCTCATAATCAAAGTGGGACGTTCTACCATTGCCAGCATTCTAACCCATCCATTGTCTAAAGTAAACCCAGTCCTAATGTCAGTCAACACCAACGTCACAATCCTAATTTAACCTTTACCCTGACCTCATATAGCAGATTTACTCAGAGAAGTCTGGATGATGAGACGTGAGGCTGAGGAAAAGACATCTGTGTTTCAATTTCTGTTAGGATTCCCCAAAATGGAACTGTGGGGATGTAGTCAAGACCACTTAAGTCAAGTCCGAGACAAGACTAAGCACAGTCAAATTTCAGTTAAATAGTCAACAGACAAAGTCCTCTCCTAAAACAAAGCTTGAAGAAGGACTTTTGAATCTGTTAAAAGAGTCCTTCAGTGATTTAGTATTGCATTTCAATTATGTTAGGGGACTCACAAGCGACACATTTTTATACAAGAATGGTCAAAATCTAGTATTGGCCAAGCTCCAAAAGCACTGGATACTACATTTCCCACAATGCAATGGGATGGCATCTTTTGCTTAGATCCTCCCTGCTTTGCAAACACCCATGTCTTTTGAAACTCCACACCTCACAGGTTCTCTGTTATTAATTTGTTCTCAAGTTCTCAGACTTGACAAAGCTCCTCCAGAGACACTGAATACATTCTTTTACTAACTATATATACTATAACTGTTTTTTCTGAGTAGCACTAACCAAGACCAGTAAACTGACCTGTTGGTGTACAATTGGTGACCGTTTAATGAGCTAGAGTTTAGTGAGCTATGTTTTCCCCACTTGATTCACTCAGGACTAATAATATTGTGAAAGTAGTGGGCAGAATATTAAATAACATCTCTGGAGGTGTAGAAAAGAAATGGTTACTCGCATATATAAGAACACACAAACACACACGCACAGACCTGTGCATTGCGGAGGTTCTGGGGCTCAGGGTTGTGCAGGCCCGGCCTCACAGGCAGCTTGCCCAGGCCAGGAGAGTTGTGGATGGGAGGGGGCTGCACAGAGGATGCAGCGTTCTGAACCACTGGAACCTGCAAGCAGCCATAAACAAAGCTTTAACAGGACAATATGATTTATGTAATACGAACATGTGTATTGGTAACCCGATGGTTTTACTTCACATACATTTTAGATCATATTACAGTACCCATTTACAGCGTGACCATAACAGCCAATCTGAAATGAGCAACCAATGACTTTACATGTTTAGCCTATTTAACACTGATCATATATTTGCTTACCATAGTACCAAGCACAACTAGTGTTCGAAATTTTGTAATTAGATTCCCTTCCTTCCAGACTTACATGACTTAAATTAAAGACACTGGACACTGTTGGACCCCACCAATCAGAGCTTGCAGTCTTTCACGACTTGTGTGATGCAATGTTTGTTTTGAATGCCGTGAAGCTGGCTAAGTGTCCAGTTGATTAGAAAACAATGCTGGTCATACACACAATAAATTGGTGAATACCTTCAGACATCACTAATTGAGCACACCCAGGGCACACATGAAATTCTAACAAACCATAAGAGAATAAGAGAGAATTCCATGAAAATTTTAGTGAGATAAACGAAAATCAATCAATGCTTAGAAAAGAAGAATTGGTGTATAGAGGCTTTACCAAATAAAAACACTGCATATTGTTTTTTTTTAAATAATTCACAAAGGTGTAAGAAGTGCTCAGATCATTTTCAGTAAAGGTAGCAATACCACAGTGTAGAAAAAAAACTCTGTAAAAGTCCTTCATTCAAAATCTTAAAGTACAAGTACATTACCCTGGAAATCCAGAGTTCTCGCGAGAGCACAATTGTAATTAGCTCAGCGAGTCCCTCTGGCATTCAGTAATGATGCTCATTAACTCATTAACTCATTAACTCATTAACTATGCCGTGGTAGCCGAGCTGCACCAATCACATCGCTGTATCTGATATAGGCGGGCCAGAGGCGAGCTAAACAGATGACGACAGTTTAATCTACCAGTTAGCTCCTCTGGTAGCTAAGAGTTTAATCTACCAGTTAGCTCCTCTGGTAGCTAAGAGTTTAATCTACCAGTTAGCTCCTCTGGTAGCTAAGAGTTTAATCTACCAGTTAGCTCCTCTGGTAGCTAAGAGTTTAATCTACCAGTTAGCTCCTCTGGTAGCTAAGAGTTTAATCTACCAGTTAGCTCCTCTGATAGCGAAGAGTTTAACGGCTCACTATTGGGCGCAGGGGGGCTGGAGAGAACGAAAGGACCCGATACATACTTAGACTGCTTTTTTCCTATAGACCTTCAACAACTAATGTTAAAGGTCTCTTCAGCTAAGCCAACTACCTGTCTCCTAGACCCCATTCCAACGAGGCTACTTAAAGAAGTACTATCCGTGGTAAACACCACATTATTAGACACGATCAATATGTCTATATTAACAGGTTATGTACCACAGTCATTTAAAGTAGCTGTGATAAAACCTATTCTGAAAAAACCCACCCTCGATCCCTAGGTCTTAGCCAACTATAGACCTACATCTAACCTTCCCTTTCTCTCCAAGATCCTTGAGAAAGTAGTCGCTAATCAGTTATGTGACTTTCTACATAGAAATAGTCTATTTGAAGATTTTCAGTCAGGATTTAGAAAGCATCCTAGCACAGAGACGGCACTGGTGAAAATCACTAACGACCTTCTAACTGCTGCTGACAAAGGACTTGTTTCCATACTTGTCTTATTGGACCTTAGTGCTGCATTCAACACTATTGACCATACCATCCTGGTACAGAGACTGGAACACTTAGTTGGTATTAAAGGAATCGCACTAAGCTGGTTTAAGTCCTATTTCTCTGAGCGATCCCAATTTGTTAATATCAACGATAAATCCTCCAAGTACGCTAAAGTTAACCATGGCATTCCTCAAGGCTCGGTGCTTGGACCAATTCTATTCTCCTTATATATGCTTCCTCTAGGCAATATCATTAGGAAACACTCAATTAACTTTCACTGCTACGCAGACGACACCCAATTATATCTGTCAATTAAGCCAGACGAAAGCGGCCAGTTAGCTAAACTTCAAGCATGCATTAAAGTTATAACAACCTGGATGACCTACAATTTTCTGATGTTAAACTCCAACAAAACTGAAGTTATTGTCCTGGGACCCAAGCTATAGCTACCTTAGATGGCATTGCCCTGGCCTACACCACTACTGTCAGAAATCTAGGAGTTATTTTTGATCAAGACTTATCCTTTAACGCCCACTTAAAACAAACCTCAAGAACAGCCTTTTTTAATCTTCGTAACATTGCCAAAATCAGGAACATCCTATCTCAAAACGATGCTGAAAAACTAGTCCATGTATTCATTACTTCCAGGCTGGACTACTGTAATTCCTTACTATCAGGATGCTCAAATAAGTCCCTTAGGACTCTCCAGCTGATCCAGAATGCTACAGCACGTGTTCTGACAAGAACTAAGAAAAGAGACCATATTTCCCCTGTACTAGCTTCTCTGCATTGGCTTCCTGTAAAATCCAGGATTGAATTTAAAATCCTTCTCCTGACCTACAAAGCTCTAAATGGTCAAGCACCATCATATCTAGAAGAGCTCTTAGTACCTTATTGTCCCATTAGAGCACTGCGCTCCCAGAACTCAGAGCTACTAGTGGTTCCTAGAGTCTCTAAAAGTAGAATGGGAGCCAGAGCATTTAGCTATCAGGCTCCTCTCCTGTGGAACCAGCTCCCAGTCTGGGTTTGGGGGGCAGACACTGTCACCACATTTAAGAATAAACTGAAAACCCTCCTCTTTGATAAAGCTTATAGTTAGGGACGTGGCTCATAATCAGTCGCTCCGGATCTCATCTCTCCCGGTGGCCTCCCAGGATACTGCGCCATGGGACTCAGCCGCCTGCCAACGTCCATCTTCTTGGTCGACACCGGTTATCCTTGCCGTAGTCGGAACCGGTAGCGGCCGAAGCGGTTCGCTGGGCTCGCCCCCCTTCAACACCGACTGACCAGCCGTCGTCACAGAAGAGAATTGCTACCGCGCGGCGAAAGCTTCTGAGGGATGCAGTAGTCAGACGGTCCGGTGGCCTACACTGCCTGGATCGGCCAAACGACAACGTTCCTCAAAAACAATCTCCCCAACCGAACGCTTATAGTTAGGGAGTGAGGAGTTGCAGCGTATGCCTAGACCGGCGGGGCAGGGTGTATAGCTACAGACACAGCACCCCAGCTTCCCTCTGCTTCTCCTCATAGTCATCAGATCTACCTATCATATAATCAATAATATAGTGAGAGTAGAGGGAGGCAGGAAGTACAGCCCGTTCCGGCAGGGGAGAGTTCAAGCCCGATCCGGCACCTCTCTTTAGCCTGCCTCTCTTAGTTATGCTATTATAATTCTAGACTGCTGGGGAAGTTCCTTCCTCCCTATGACACAATGAGCTGCTCTTTCTTCTCTCTTTTCATTTGTTCCTTTTATGTGCATCCTTCTCCCAGAAATGCTTGTTACTAACCTAGCTCCTTATGTTTCTTCTTCACCCAGAATATCGCCTTGGATTAGGGTGGCACCAAGACCTGGGTCTTGGGTGCAGCTGTCGCTAGGGACCTGCTACACCCTGCTACGCTCTGCGATTCCCTGCGGTGTCCGGCTGCGTCCTACCGCATCCACCCATGCTGTGCTGTCCCACATTACACCCCGTAACGCCCTGCGGTGCCCTACTATGACTTGAAATACTACGACTACCATTGTAGTCACTGTTCCATTATCTTTATTGTGACTATTACTACCACTGTTCATCACACCCCCAACCGGCACCGTCAGACACCGCCTACCAAGAGTCTGGGTCTGAGGTTTCTTCCCGAAAGGGAGTTTTTCCTCGCCACTGTCGCATTAGCTACTGCTAATGCTTGCTCTTGAGGGAATTATTGTAATTGTTGGGTCTTTGTAAATTATAGAGTGTGGTCTAGTCCTACTCTATCTGTAAAGTGTCTCGAGATAACTCTTGTTATGATTTGATACTACAAATAAAACTGAATTGAATTAAGAGTTTAATCTACCAGTTAGCTCCTCTGGTAGCTAAGAGTTTAATCTACCAGTTAGCTCCACTGGTAGTTAAGAGTTTAATCTACCAGTTAGCTCCTCTGGTAGCTAAGAGTTTAATCTACCAGTTAGCTCCTCTGGTAGCTAAGAGTTTAATCTACCAGTTAGCTCCTCTGGTAGCTAAGAGTTTAATCTACCAGTTAGCTCCTCTGGTAGCTAAGAGTTTAATCTACCAGTTAGTTCTGCTGGTAGCTAAGAGTTTAATCTACCAGTTAGCTCCACTGGTAGTTAAGAGTTTAATCTACCAGTTAGTTCTGCTGGTAACTAAGAGTTTAATCTACCAGTTAGCTCCTCTGGTAGCTAAGAGTTTAATCTACCAGTTAGCTCCTCTGGTAGCTAAGAGTTTAATCTACCAGTTAGCTCCTCTGGTAGCTAAGAGTTTAATCTACCAGTTAGCTCCTCTGGTAGTTAAGAGTTTAATCTACCAGTTAGCTCCTCTGGTAGTTAAGAGTTTAATCTACCAGTTAGCTCCTCTGGTAGTTAAGAGTTTAATCTACCAGTTAGCTCCTCTGGTAGTTAAGAGTTTAATCTACCAGTTAGCTCCTCGGGTAGTTAAGAGTTTAATCTACCAGTTAGTTCCTCTGGTAGCTAAGAGTTTAATCTACCAGTTAGCTCCTCTGGTAGCTAAGAGTTTAATCTACCAGTTAGCTCCTCTGGTAGCTAAGAGTTTAATCTACCAGTTAGTTCCTCTGGTAGCTAAGAGTTTAATCTACCAGTTAGCTCCTCTGGTAGTTAAGAGTTTAATCTACCAGTTAGCTCCTCTGGTAGCTAAGAGTTTAATCTACCAGTTACAGTATCTCACAAAAGTGAGTACACCCCTCACATTTTAGTAAATATTTAATTATATCTTTAAATAAATAAATGTAGTGTACAAAGTACAATATTTCCCTCTGAAATGTAGTAGAATATTAGAGTAGGATAACATGGAAATACTCAAGTACATTTAAACCACACAATTGTATTAAAGAACAGTACTGAAAGAAAAGGTAATCCATTACATTCCACCACTGAATATTCCAGGAGCAGGCAGATGCAACAGAGTGACCAGCAGCACTGACCTTCTGCACCACATTCTCCTTCTGCATCTGACTCTGTCGGAGCTTCTTGAGCAGGACCAGGCGCGCCTCCTCCAGACGCAGCTCCTCTCTCAGAGCTTTGATCAACTGCTGCCTCTCTTCTCCTGTCTTCCCCTGGACATCACAGTGACACATGGTAACCAGATGGCAAATTTAAGGAAACCTATTACACACCTTTGAGCTGCCTAAATACGCCTTTAAATAAAGGAAATTTTATTTTCATTCTAATGGTCTAATAGGGCTGGGCGATATGGAGAAAATCAAATATCATGATATTTTTGACCAAATACCTCAATATCGATACCGCAACAATATTGTAGTGTTGACTATTGGTGCTTTCACAAAATATTTACGCAATGATAATAAATAATCATCAGTAATGTGGATATGACGACTAAGTGGGTAAAGGCAAATAACAGAACAGCTAGAACAGTCAAAAGTTCAGAAAATGACATCACTTTACTGTAATACAGCCTTTAAAACCAGGAAAAGACACTGCTTATGTCATATTGCGATATTACGATATCCAAAAGACGATATTTAGTCTCACATCACGATATCATATCGATATATTGCCCAGCTCTATGGTCTAATGATGCATTTCATTAGTTATTTGTGTTGAGGTATGTTTTGTTTCAGTTAGTGAGTCCCTACAATTCATTTTAATTTAACTGTATTTTATAATTGATATTTTTCATTGTTGATCATTTCCCATGTGCGCCATAGATACATTTAATACATTCTGTGTGTGTGTGTGTGTATATATATATATATATATATATATATATATATATAGACTTATATTGTTTGTTCTGTTTAACCTGTTTGTTTAACTTATTTTAGAGAATGTGTGACGTGCACCTACAACACCAAAACTAATTCCTTGTATGTGTAAAAAACGTACTTGGCAATAAAGCTTTTCTGATTCTGATAGATACTGTAGCCCTGTATAGCAAAGCATGCTCTATAGATTTCATTTCATACTAATGCATTCATACCGTGGATTAATCAAGGACTATAGAGACTTCATTTTGACAGCTCCTGACTCTGATAGTTATTCAGGTTGAAGACAGCTGTACAATACATTGAGTGTATTCCTTAAAGTTTTACCTTAAACATGTCCAGGTTGGCCTGGTGCAGGCGCTCCTCAGGGCGAGGTGTTGTTCTGGGACTGGATGCCTCGTTGTCTGACAGGATGATAACATCTGGAGACGGAGTTCGTCTGTCATGGTCCGCATCACTACATGAGAGAAAAAGAAAACGTCCTGTCAACTTTTCTAACATCTAAAATGCATGTTCATTATAAAAATGTGCCAGTTTCTCAAAACTTGATCTGGACAAGCTTTGAGGCTGACATTGGACTCAGTTTGTCAGACAGGTCACACGACTATGGAGGGGTTGGATGTGAGGAGCACCATAGCCTCTAGGTGCTGCTAGCAGGGCTGTCAAGGTGGCTGGTCTGTGAATGCTCCTCTACAAGTCTCTCCACACATGTTTTCTTTTTCCAGAGTGGCTCGTTTAGCCTAACTGACTGCTGAGAGGTTTGTCCTTCCTGCAGGCTCTCCCATCTCTGGAACACTTGTAAGGTTCTGCTATACCCGTTTCCTACCAAAAAAAAACACGTGTGTGTGTGTGTGTGTGTGTCGGTGTCTGGGGAGTGTGTGGTGGAGCGGGTGAGAAAGTGACGGTGATTGCAGAGCAATCGGTCTAAGCGAAGTTTAGAAGTTTTGTGCACTTTATCGGAAAGCTGTAGCAGGAGAAGTTAACAACACCCGTTTTCTCCGGCGCGTTCGTGACACACCAGAACAATAACAGACAGTTATACTCGTCTACTGGCAATAGGAAAGGAGTCTATCGGCTATTTTTAGCAGGTTTACCGGTGTAAAACCTGCATATACATGCTAATTCTGTTTGAGAAAGGGTCTTGGTCACAGTTTGAGCATGGAGGTCTACATACAGTTGCTTGGCCTTCAGGGCTTGGTTTTTGGTGTCACAAGAACTGTGAATTGTGGGACCTTACACATGCCACACACACACACACACACACGTGTGCCTTTCTATTTCATGTCCAATAGGGCTGGGCGATATGACGTAGGGCTGGGCGGTATGTCGACTTTTTAAATTACATTTGATTTAGCTGAAGCAGCATCAGGGGCAATTCAGGGTTCAGTTTCTTGCCCAAGTAAATACGACTAGCCAGTTGTCCGATGGAAATATGACTGGGTTCAAAATGACGACTCGTGTTATGCATAACTTTTTTGGGGAATAGCTCATTGTGTAGCCTGCTGTCGGCGAGAGAGAGACAGTGAGAGATGGTGGGTGCGCTGAGAGCAGACAGCTGTTGGCGATCGGAGCAGAGGAGGAATTAACAGTAAAGTTGTCAAGTTGTAAATGTACAGTGTAGGTTTTACTGTTAAGCAGGAGAGGAAAACCTTTATTTAATATAGGATATTTGTTTTAGAGTATTTTTTATTAACAAGTTTTGCAGCTGTATACGTCTAACAATATATTGCAGTAAGGCTCTCAGGCATTCTGTATTGCTTTCATCTATTTCTTCTCCTGTAGATGGACTTTACTAATTCTATCTGAGTCAGCACACATGTAGCCTAGCATCAGTTACTCCTCCCTTCTCTTCGTCTTTTGTTGAGGAAGTAACCTCCTTAAATGTGCACATGACAATTATTCACCTCAATGATACATTCATTTATTTTAATGAATTAATAAACCCCTGGACTGTAATATTTCAGATGTGTTTGAGCAACATTTCATGTTGAAAACTTTGTGCACATTCAAAATATATCTCATCTGTGTTCTCTGAGATTTGGAGGAGTCGTGATATTTTGAGAAAAAATAAAGTGATAATAGACTAATACAAGAATACAGTCACTATATTTCAGAAAATAATCTACCTGCATCATAGTCTGCTGCTGTGCATTACGTGATTGCTCTGCTGATACGGTAGATCTAGTTTGGGTCTCTGGTCTCTGAATGAGACAAAGTTTATCATTATTATTTACATCGGGGGTGGAAAACCAAAACTACGGCAGAAATACACGGAGCACAAACGCGTCACATCTGCCGCAGCATGTCGACAGCAGAGCACGTCCATAAACCTGAAGCTGCACAGACCACGGAAGCCGCGCTGCTCGTCTCTGTTGTTACAGAGAGAGAGGACACTAAGGGACGCACAGGTCTGCTTCAGAGCTCCGTGTGTTTGAGTCTGACCCATAGACTGGAAAGGTCACGTCACAGGAACTTCACACCAAATCATTAGTATTACGCTCCTAAACTTTGTGTTGATGGCATTAATGTATTAGACTGATTTGGCGACGATTCCTCTGAAAATTACACTTTTCACAGCTTTCCTCACTTAGAGACGGTTGCTAGGTGACAGCAACAAATACATCATGCTGGTCAGACTCCGCCCATAGCTGCCCGTTCTATTCGCCTCGGAAAAATATACTGGACAAAGTTACAGTTACACAGTGAGTTCTACAAAAAAAATGTAAGAACTGTGAGTGCCTTGGAAAATACTTTTCTTTATTTGCATGTGCCATTCTGGGGCCTTTTTATTCTAATATACTTATTTTCGTAAAAGAAAAAAAAAGAAAATAAAGAAAAATAAAGAAAAGAGCAAGAGATCCGGAGCTAGTCATAAAACATTCGGGGCTGTAGCCAGGGACGCCCAGGCCTAACGACGCCTCTGGTGAATAGAGCAAAAAAAAATACTCAACCCCAAAATCAAATCCTCTCTGCAGCTCCATGCCCAGCCCCACAGCTCTGTATCCACACAACAACTATTAGAGTTTTTGATAGAAAAAACTATACACGTTCAACAAGGTGTTCAAAAAAACAGTAACAAGGACCATAATAAGGAATCAACCATTCATTTTCATTTCCAACAGTACAATTATTAAATTGTGATTTTGAACACAGCGTCTGGCCTCTGAACTCTCACTGGCAAATGATTCAATTTGTAGCTAATTAAGGTCTGTCAGTTGGCCAAACTACGTCTGTGTAGGTACTGTTACCCAAAAATCCACCTGTGAAAAACCAGCACTCTGTATCATGATGATATACAAAAGCATAGCGCGCGAGTCTGTCTCTTGGTTTAACTATTTTGCTGATTGCGTCACATCATTTTCAGCTCGTGAGGCGCTAGCTTGGTACAACAGCTGGGCGAGAGTGAACATGATTCAGGGCTGTGCAGTAACTCATTCTGTCTGTGAAGCTAGTGTTAGCTCAAGCAACTTCAGTGATAGATAAAGAGTCATCAGTCACACGTCAGATCTATTACTTGACTTAGCATTTGTTTGTTTTTTAAAGATTATTTTTTGGCCATTTTCAGCCTTTATTTTGACAGGACTGCTGAAGACATGAAAGGGGGAAGAGAGGGGTGAATGACATGCAGCAAAGGGCCGCAGGTCGGAGTCGAACCCACTGCTGCTGCGTCAAGGAGTAAACCTCTATATATGGGCGCCCACTCTACCAACTGAGCTATCCGGGCGCTCTGACTCAGCATTTTTGTTGTTGTTTGGTAATAAGTTGTTAATCGGTTTGATACTTTGCTAACCACCCATGCTGGCCTGGAGTGATATTCACAAGTAGAGCTGCAAAGATGAATCACTTATTCGATGTTGTCAACTATTAAATTAATAGTCAACGATTTTGATACTCCATTAATCAGTTTGAATCATTTTCTATGAAAACAATGTAAAAGAATATCTGATTCCAGCTTGTTGAAACAGCACCACCCACTGGTATGTACTCTTTCAGGTAGAGGGGAACTATTTTTTACACAACACATGTTGACATGCGACAGTAGGAAAAGCACAGGTGGAAACAATGTAGATAAATAATGGCTTTAGGGTCCTGGTATTGTTCATGCTAGCCCATTGTCATGGTTTACTGGGACACTTGAATAGAACAGAGCCACCATACTTGTAATTAGTAACATCTGTACTTTTCCTACTATGACAAGTCAAAATGTCTGCTTACCCCGCTCTTATTTATTCTCTTAGACCCCCAGTCCACTGTGGTTCTTATGTGTAAATGTTCTGTTCTTATTCTCACCATCTTCTCCCAGCACTCATATCCACCGGTTCATCCATGATGTTTTCCTTCCCATTCTTACTGGGTCCAATATGGCTGCCGTGGCCTCCCAGCCTCAGACTCCCATTCAGCTTCTCCTCATAAGCAGCCCCCATTAGGCTCTGGTGGTGGAGGGTGCTGGCTCCGGGACCCTTCCCGTCTCCCAGGGGCCCTGCAACCTCAAGGGCCGCCAGGTCAGCTAGGTCCTTACGTTTAAGAAGTGCCAGCATCTTCAGGCGCTCCATGGCCTCGTGGCCCTCCATTTTAAGGCGCTTGGCCAGTGCCTCCTCTCGCTCGCTGGGTGACTCCAGGCCTCGCTTTAGCAGGTTGAGCCTTAGCGCCTCCTCAGACATCCGCTCCATCCTTGAGTAGAAAGAAGAGGGGTTAGCAGAGCCATATTAACAATCAGGATCTCAACTATACATACTATAAAAACTAGGGTTGGAACGACGCATAAACGTAATTAATTATGATTTGTGTGGAATATGTCGATGTGTGGCAGTGTTTACGTTCATGCCCAATGGGGGCTCCCGGGCATGCTGAAAATGAGTCTTTATTAACAACGCATTCCAGCGCATTTGCAAGTTGGAAGCAGTTAGTGTATGCGCATATAGACCTATACAACTAAACAACATAGATCAACATTAATGTAACACTGTAAGTCGTAGTAAGCAACAACAGATAACATATCACATTTGCGATTTGATGAGCGTCTCAAAGTCTGCCAGAGATGTTCACAAGTCATTTTTTGGAAGTCCAAGTCGAGTCTCAAGTCTTTTGCAACGAGTCCAAGTGAAGTCTCTGGCCATCTGATCTGTCTATTTAACAAATCCCTCTAGCCCTCGGACCTGGTGAAATATGAACCTAAGTCTGTCACATCATATGGATACAACTATAAAGATACTATTTGCCTGTTCCCAGCATTAGCACAACACTTTGCGATGGTTAGCTTGTTACCTGTGACGATATATGCTAAATGTAACGTCTCTTTCACATTATCCAGTGACTGACCTATCTGGGTGCGTTTGGAGATGCCTGATGAAGTTCGACGTTGTTGATCTGGCATCATTTATGTAGCTGTTCTCTTACTGCCACTGTTTACCAAGTTATTGAAAGCAAAACTAATGACAAAAGGCACAACTTCAAATTCAATTATGGCAAAGGGGACATACAGCTCGTCATACGTTTCCCCAACGTATATGCGCCAATAAAAGAAAATAGAAATACATGAATACATTTAGATTTAATAAGCAATAATTGCATGAAAACAGGTTGTTGACGAGTCTTGAAGCTCGAGTCTGAGTCAAGTCTGAAGTCACTGTTTGTGTGACTTAAGTACGACTCGAGTCTGAGTCTCGAGTCCCCATCTCTGAAGCTCAAGATCCACTACTAAACAAACACAGTGCATCGAGAGATGCTGGCTTCTCTACAAAATGGACAGTTACTCACTTCATTCTCAACCAATTTTCATGAAATTTGGTTTGATATACATGTGAGGAATTGAACATGATGCTGGTTACTTATTGGAATTAAATTCAGTTACTGGGGATAGATCCAATACGCTCTGTATCAAAACATGAACCTTCTGAATAGCCACACTAGGGGCTTTCCGACCGGAGGGGTTTCTGCAGTTCTAAGAACTAAACGTTCCTAGAACACTTTTGTTGTTGTGTTCTGACAGGAAAAATTTGGGGATTTTTAAGTTCCTCTGGCCGCAGTAGCGTACTTTTTTAGCTCCTACTCCAGAGCAGGGTGTTTTCCCTTTTCCTAGGTGGACTTGATTGGTCAAACTTATAAGTCCCGCCCACTGCCAACTCAGAACTTAGAGTTGAGTAGAGTTGAGAAGCTCCATGAAGGGAGGCGACAGCCAGCAGGCGCCTGACCCGGCTTCTAGCTCGTCACTGGGCCAGTCACGCTCAGACACCTCGCTGTAGCTGGAGGTCTCTCAGACCGCTCTCGTGACGGTTCGTTTGTTTAAATATCACGTCCATCATAAGATTAACGGGAACCTGTGGTTAACTGTCTTTTCGGAGTTAAACCACACACACACACACAGCAGCAGGCAGAGGCGGGGTCTGTTCCGAGTATAATAAAGCCCGTCTGTGTTGAGCAAAACATTACGTGAATTACTACGAGAATGGACGGAATGCAGAACTTGGAAAAGTGGACTGATGCGGAGGTGCAGGCACTGCTGGCCATGTCCGGCCTCCTCCATGCTGCTTTGTTGTTGTATGTGGCGCTAAGGTCTAGTGACGATGCTATAAAGACCGTTGCCATGCTTGCGTCACTCCCTTACCCCTCCTACCAGTCCCTATGGCCACTGGGCCAGTGGGAATGCAAACGGAAAAAAAGATTTTGGGGGAGAGTAGTTCTTAGAACTGCTTAGAAGTGTACTTTTCCTCTAAAAAGTACAAGTACTTTTACTTATATATTTACTTATAAGTACAAGAAAGCACCTAATGTCCTCTGGGACATGCAGGCACCGATCTATGAACAGTGTAAATGATTTAGAATTCTAGCTTTTGTGAGTTTGTGTGAGTGTAATGCAGCCTTTAAAACCAGGAAAAGACAACACTTATGCCATATTACGATATCCAAAATCTAAGTCAATATCTAGTCTCATATTACGATAGATACAATATCGATAGATTGCCCAGCTCTATTCCTTCCTTTGACACACTGAGCTCCTCTCTCCTCTCTCTTTCCATCTGTGTGCATCCATGTCCCAGTAATGCTCGTTACTAACCTAGCTCTGGGGAGCTTATTCCCCAGAGTCCTTATGTTTTCTCACCCAGCATTTTTAGTCATAGTTCTATTATCTTTATCGTTACTATAACTGCCACTGTTCATCATACCAACTGCTATGATTATTATGAATCATATTTCTGTATATCTGTATCAGGGTCCCTGTGTCCCAACTGATGAAGCAGATGCCTGTCCACCAAGAGCCTGGGTCTGTCCCAGGTTTCTCCCTAAAAAGAAGTTTTTCCTCACCACTGTCACACTAAATGCTTGATCTTGGGGAAATTGTTGGAATTGTTGGGTTTTTGTAAATTATAGTGTGGTCTAAGATTAATGGTGGAAGTTATGGTAATTTATTAGTAATTAGTAAGTTATTTAAAAGGAATAATCGACTAATCAGAAAATGATCGATAGATTAATCGAAACAATTATCGTTAGTTGCAGCCTCAATATAAATTGACTAGTGCCAGGTATACATCAATCACTGTATCTAAGTATAAATCAAGCAATCTGTGTGTGTGTGTGTGTGTGTGTGTGTCTCCCGTGTAACCCAGTACAGCAGCAGGGGTGAGGAGTTGCTACATCCCTAGAAGGCTCATTGATTGTGGTTCACCGGCTCTGCTATGAACCCGGTCTGCCTCCTTACATGTGGATTTTCGGTCACCAACACTACTCTTTACCGTTGTCGCTCTTCATACAGCGCTGCGGTCAAGCTGCTGCTCTGCCCGGTGCGTCTCATACTGACACTAAAGGGTGCATTTTGCAACTGAACAAGCATCAGTATTTGACAACTTGGTAATGAGAATGGGTTGGTACACAAACACGTTAAACGCCCAGGCTCTTGGGCGCTCCAGCACATTGTTTTGTGGCCAGAGGTTGCGCACATTTCTCCAGCCGATCTGTGCGCTGTAGCGGCTCCTCAGCAGGCTGAGCCGGGCTCCCCTGCTTCCACATCGCCTAATACTACCTGGATGTTTGATGGAAAGAATTATATTTATAAATATTTATTTATTTATGAATATGTATTGCTTTTGCAGGACGTGAACATTGTACCCCTGTCCTGTGCATCGGCTTGGATATCAACAAATCTCAATCTCAAAAATCTCATCCCTGAATACAATCCCTGTGACGGGAGGATCAGTGCAGTGAAATGGCAGGATGCAACAAGGATAAATAAATAACCAGACAATATGGACAGTTCAGATAGAAGTGGGTTAAACACAGCAGGCTAAGAATAGCCTGGATCTCTGTACTTGATGGTGACAAACATCAACATACCAGCAAGGTAGACTTTTGTACACACAACAACAAGCAAAGTCTTATGAGCATTAACATGGGGGCTGACAGAGCAGTACACCAACCAACAAAGGCTGGAGGAAATGACAAAGCAGAAACGCTCACTCACTTCTACTGGCCCAGTTTCAAATCTATGACTTTTTTAAACTCTCTGACTGCAGATGTTGTAGATCCTACAGGGTCTATGAAAAGTCTGTAACCTCTGGCTGAAACAGGGTCTCATCTGGACTCACTAACTGACTAACAGGAAACTGGGTACTAGGGATGTTAATGATTAACAGTTTAACCGCCAATTTTGACCGATTAATACTATCAGTCAAACAACAATATTTAAACAAAAGAAATTCAATAACGTTTTTTTGCATTGTTAAAGATAAAAAGCCATTTCTTAACTGCTAGTTAACTTGCTAGTTGCGTGTTATGCACTTTTGGTTTACTCATGGCTCTCTGCTCTATGGTGCTCAGTGGAGAGCTACGCAACACGTGGCGCTATATGGATGAGGACTGGGGGGGTAAATGCATAGACATATATAAGAATGGACCAACAGATCCTGTGTCTCTGGACAGAGACCAGTGAAGGATATTAGAAGCTCTTTCCCGGTGATGGCTGAGCCTCCAACTGAGCTTGAAGACGTAGATGTGACGTGAGCAACCTGTCTGAAAGTTGGAAGTCTTCTGGTAGCTGTGCCAAGAGAAATCTCAATCATTCCCAATCTAGCAGAGACGGAGAGCGTAGGTATATGTAAGGAGATAACATAGACACAGGCTAATTATTGTTAACTAAAATGATAGTTAACATTAGTAATTACACTTAAACAGCTGATGGAAGTCCAAACTGCCTGAGAGCTTCTCCTGTACTATACGGTAACTCCTCTACTATGAGACAGGAAGTCTCGTGGTTATGACACAATCGTTAGCCTATTGTTATAAAAACGTCTGCTACGGAGCCATAACGTGAGCTACAAGGTAATGGAGCCTTTTATACATTGTCGTGTTTCTTTAGAAATAAACAACGGACAAATAGAGTCTTTAAACGCTTCAGATGTAAAGGTATTCTCTGTCAAAGTGACGTCAAGATGAATGGGAGTCAATGGGATGCTAACGAGAGGTGAGTGCTTGGTAGCATCAAAATGGCGCCATAGGAGGTACGTGTTGTGAGGAGAAGCTGACCCCCTTGGGTAAATGGGCCGAGCTGGACCTGTTGATATGACTCAGTCATCACTCTGTATGTCACTGTTAGCAGAGGCAGTCTGCAAACTCACAGCACCAGTGCTATGTGCAAGAAAAGTTTACATTTTCTTTATTCTGAACATAATGCAAGTTGTTCTGTTGTCTTTTTATTTTTTATTTTTGACTCTCTTCTGTCTGCCCTCGTGGCTTGAAATAAAAATGGGCTTGGGATGGGACAGGAGTTTTTGTGGGAGTAGGATGGGACAGGATTGGAAATCCACTCCTGTGTCACCTTTAGCAGCCACTGGTCATAAGCAGACTGAGTTCCACCTGTGGTCAACACCTAAAGGTCCAGTAATCCAGGATTTACTGGAAATGCTTCACTTCCCCTTTGTATTTCCAAAAAACCCTTGCTATCTATGGCAAGCAAAGAGACTCGTCTCAATAAATCCAGTGGGGAGTACGGTCATCCCACTGGGTTCCAACTTCAAACCAAGGAAGAGTCCTAACAGGGCAGTTTAAGCATCAGTGCCACAGCGATTCTTTAAGACAAATGGAGCATTTCCTGAACACCTATTAAGACATTTGTATTTTAATAGTGACAATTTGAACACTCAGGCTACAGAATCCTCCAAGGAAACAAACTTGTTTTCATTGATTTATAGAGACTGGTCTTAAAGGGCCAAACACACCAGTCATGAACGTCTGGCATGTTTTGGCCCATTTTCTACAAATCATGAAGAGTTAATATTACTGCTGCTGACTATGAACTCAACATCACTGTTGTGCGGTATTGCTGTGAAGACTTTTCAAATTAATCTGCACTTGTGAAGACAATGGAACTTAAAAAGACCTGATGTTCACTGGGATGTATTACAAAACTCAAGTTTCAAGAGTCTGCCAAGAAACAAATGAATGGAAACCAGTGGCTGCCTGTTAAGCGTCTACATACTGTATACAGATACGATTCTTCAGCATGCATCGGAAATAATCAGCAGTAATGAGCTTACATGTAGTAGTTATGTTATGGAAAGAACATATCCTGTATCCTGCGTGTTTTCTGTCCTTGTTTGTGTGGTAGCAGTGAGTTGTTTTTCTAGGTGTGAATAACTAAAACTCTGCAGGCTTCTCCTCCATTATGACAGACGGTGCATCATGTGTGTGGCCAGACAACATGCAAATGGATGCTTTAGTTTCCAACACTGCACCACAGAATTAACAACACCTGGACCGACACTGAATTAGGCAAAAATGTCCTGTACGGCAGAGCGTCAGTGACTGTAATTCAGACCCGTTAATTGGCCCGTTATCACTTAATCAGCTTCCTATTAGCAGATTGTTCCTGCTGGTGTTGTTCTATCGTTTCCCCTCATCTATTGTATCATGGTGCTGTGGCTGCCACCGCTCTAATCTGTTCATTCTGTCCATAACGTCTCTGTTATCCATCACATCTACAGCAGCCTCTTCAACACAGGGAGGAGTCTTAATGATCGTGCAGTACGGCCCTCCCTGCCACTTTTTTCTTCTCTAATTAATTAGTGACGCAGCGGTGGAGCCCAGTCGTCGCCTCCATTTGCTGGGAGAAAAGCACAAGCAGCCCCTGCAACCTCTCTGCCGAGCCTCCACCGAGCCTCCACCTTTAATGAGCCAGAAAGCACCACTGAGAATGGCGCTGATGAGCCAATCAGGGTCGGCCTTGTGCTGCGCGTCAGTAACTGGCACCTCACACCCTTCACCTCCCCCCAGCCACTGCCGCCGCCTTCCTTTACATAATATAATGACTGTTTCAGTCAGCTGCTACACAAGCCACACACACTCTCCTTACCTCCCGCCCCCCTAATCCCTCCCACTACCTCCTTACCACCCCACCCCTCTAGCTTTGGGCGCTCTGCCAGGCCAATGCAATAAAGGAAAAGAAAAGCAGACATTGCGAGAGAGGCACAAAGAGACAGGGTGGAAGCTGAGAGGGCAAACCTAGCTCCACCTAGAGCCAAAAACACACTTTTTATAAATCCCACCGACAAAGCTGGGCAGGTAGACATCTTTATCAAAATCGAAATCTGACGGAAGACTCCTCATACTGGTAACACAGTGTTAAGTGTAGAGTGCCAAGTAGAGAAGTAGTAGCAGCCCTCTGTCATAAAACAGCAGATACAAAGTGTACAGACATCCACGTACAGCACAACATTCCAACAGAAGGCAGGATTTTGTAACCCCCTCTCCTGCTCCAGCTGTATAGTACCACAAAGAAACCCCTCCCTGCTCCTTTACCCTCCCCCAATTCCTCAAACCCTCAGTCTTTCCCTCCCCCTTTTTTTTTTTTACTGTAAAAATAAACACATGCTTACTTTCAGGGGCCCCTTAAATGTAGCCAGAGCTGAGAGCTTCATTTGTTAATATTACACCAGCCAATCAAAAGTGGATATGGAGCCTGTGTAGGCATGTGTGCATATGTGTGTGTGTGTGTGTGTGTGTGTGTGTATGGGGGGGGGGGTAATAAAGGAGTGACACAGCCAAGATACACTGAGAGCAGAAGGATTTTTTTCTTCATCTTGTGCTATCCTCGCAAAAGTCTTTGTGTAGGCTGTGTGTGCGTGTGTGAACAGGGCTAGAAAGGAGGCAGAGATGGCAGCTCTCTCCTGATGTAATGCCAACTCTTAATTCTCTCCTTCCACCCCCCACCCCACACACACGCACGCACCATGTTCTTTATGCACAGAGCTGTCGATCAGATGGCTGCTGCTAAAATGTCCTCCTCAAATGGCCCTTGTCAAATGCACACTCTTGCTGTCCACAGCAGAGACCACCCTCCCTGTCCTGGTCGGTCCTGCCCAGGTCTGTGTGGCTCAACACCAGGTAAACACCGTTTGCCAAATGTGCCTATTGCCAGCTGACTGAGCGTAATGATAATAAGGCCATTTGCAACTGCACTGTGGAATCTGCTGCTCATCTCATGCACAATCTGCATCATTACAATTCATTTGGCTGATGCAACTCCACTCCTCCCAGTCCGCCTTCTGTCTCTCCACCACCTCCACCTTCTCCTCCTCCTGGACTCTGCTTTTTACACACGACCGGGGAAGCGTTCTCGGTTTCATTTTTCAACAGTTTGATTCATCGGTGGACGTCAGGCTTATCGCTGAGGTGCAGGAGCCAGATGTGTCAGCCCTGACTTCCCATCTCTACCCAAAGAAGAAGAAAAAGGGAAAAAATTTGCAATTACTGATCCGGTGCTGCGAATCACCCACCGTCTCCATTTGTGCCATTAATCCTATCGTCAAAATGGTGGTGATGGGTGCAAAATGGCTGCCATGGCACAAAAGGACCCTGAACCAAAATCAATATCATGTAAAGCTACAAAGGCTACATTTTTACTAATTCTCTGATCAGACCGTTTGGGATTTAAATCATCTGTTTTTACAATTTCACACTGGATTTTCTTATTGCGTTTCCTTGAGAAGCACTTTGTAACGTCGTATGTTGACAAAAAGGAACACGGAGTATTAGTAAAATGATTTTTTATGCCTTTTTGTGCCAGAGTCTCCTGCGTTGGTCAACGGACTGGCATTCAAATGAATGAGAGGGCTGCATTTTCTCAGGCAGGGCTCCATTCGGTCTGGACGCATACATGCGAGAGTTTCCATCGTCTACCAGTCAACAAGAAAATGGTTTGGGGCCCTACCTGAAACCAGAACAAGCTTGTCTAACATTTTAGTCAGGGCCGTCATTACACTTCTTCTCCAGTGTTGCTCACTTGACTGTGTGGCTGGGCCAGCTCGTTCGCTCTGCTTAGGTCCTCTTCTCATTTTTACAAACTCGATTGGTTTCAGTTCATTAGGTCAACAAAACAGACAAAACTAAACCAAAGTCCTTCAGGGATGAATGTTCAAAATCTGTCCAACAGAAGCTGAAATATCCTGACTTTAAAAACACTGGATCCTACATTTCCCACAATGCAACCTGTAGCATCTTTCTTTAGACCCTCTCTGTTTGGTAAACTCCACCTCCTATTCCTATCATAGCAGGGCCTGAATTTAAATGCGGAATTGCAGGTAATGTCATAAATTGCTGCATATCTAGCACTTCAAATGCGGGACATTACTGCACAATTTCACAGCGATGCCTCCCAATGTTCAGCCAACATTTGCACCGGTGTATGACTGCCCTAACGCACTGCATCAATGGACACATGCAAACAAGGGTGGCTTGCTGAAGCGTTGCATCCACACGTGGAACCTGCTCAGAAAAAATAAACACCGGAACACGAATAGGACTTGTGGAAACGGCAGTGTGTCAACAGCGTTTATCAGACTGTAATGTTACTAAGAAGCAAGAGCCAAAAGACAAGTTTTACACCAACAGTGAAATGAGCTGTTCAACTTCTAAAATGTACGCCACTGTGCCCTTTACCAGTCAATATTTCAAATCATCATCTAGTGAACTATTTTCAAAGCTTGCCCTCCCCAAGAGAAGTTTTTATTTTTATTTTTTTAAGTTGTTATGAAGTGGAAAGAGATGGAGTGGACGGAGAGGACAGGCTTAAAAAAAGAGCATGAAGACAAGAGAGAAGAGAGAGCCATCAAAGGAAAGACAAAGGACACTGATGCAGCTCAAAGAGGTGACCACTGAGAGAGAAGAGGAGGAGGAAGAGACAGATTACAGCAATGTATATAGTTCAGAGAATGGCAAAAGGTAGAAGAGAGCGACAAAATGCAATCTATGGTAAGAATAAGACGTGTAGTTAAGAGTCTGATTCTTCCTTTCCATTCCGGTTCTTATCGATTCTTGATTCCGAGTCTTTGAGGGGTGGAGTTGAAACGGGTCACATGTTTATTTCACAAATAAGAGGACCGTTTTGTTTTGAGTCAATGGTGGTTTGCAGTTTTACAGCTTTTTCAATGTCAAATGAAGCCACACTAGAGCGCTGCTTACTGAGCTCCATGGCTGCAACACAAGCGCCTGGTCGCTACGGAAACCAAAACTTGCGCATATTAAATTGGGAAGCGATGATCGGATTTGAAACCAAATCTTCTAAACGATTCCAATAAAAAAACAATTCTACTGGAATCGTAATTTTTGAAACGATTCCAAGTAGGAATCAGTTCTCGATGCCCAACCCTAGCGCTACTACAGAGTACCCATTTGTGTTAAATCAATCGGTGCCAAATATCGGTACCCAAGATATATATAGATATATATATATATATATATATACATACATATATATACACACACGCACACATATATATATATATATATATATATATATATATATATATATATATATATATATATATACACACATATATACACACACATATATACACACACATATATATATATATATATATATATACACACACACACATATATACACACACATATATACACATATATATACACACACATATACATATATATATATATATATATATATATATATATATATATATATATATATATATATACACACATATATATATATATACACATATACATATATATATATATATATATATATATATATATATATATATATATATATATATATATATATACACACATACATACATATATACACACACACATAATATACATATATATATATACATATATATACACATACATACATACACACACACACAAACAATTGTATATACTACTTATATACAATTGAATTTTCCATTAAAGAAAAGTGACACAAATGTTTGTGTATGCTTATAGTTTCTCAAAATGAAAGACAATCAGAATCAGCAGGTCAGACTTAAAGTATCAAAAGATTGTGAAGAAAGCCCATTACAATTGCCCAGAGTGTAATTTGACACTTTTGTTCAAACACAAAGGGTGTTTAGTTCACGACCACGTTACGTCTTCTATATTGTTGTGGACTAATTTGCTGCTGGGCCACTAATATATTAATCAACTAATCCTTTGAACTACAACTACTATTATAACATTTGAGATGATACTAAACTATGGCACATTATAAAAATGACTTAAACTTAATTATATACTAAAATGTTGTATCACCATGTGTCACCCTATAAATGTATGTAGAAATGCAGGAAATGGGATTCGAATCTATAACATTTTTCTGACGGAGGACCCCCTGTTTTGTGCCCCCCCACTTCTCAAACCAAAGTTACACCCTTTTATATACTGCTATAGTGCATTCCTTTTTTAGTCAATTTACTATATACATTACAGTAATGAATGCAACTGTGGTACAAAAGAAAGATCAGCTTGTCTACAATTGGATGGTTCAAAGGATTGCACTGGCAGCTGCTGCTGTCGTCCTGCTCGACGCTACAACTAGTATTATTTCATAGTTCGATTATCTTTATTGCTATTATAATATACATACCCCAGAGATGGGGACTCGAGACTGAGACTCAGACTCAGGTCGTACTTAAGTCGCACAAACAGTGACTTCAGACTTGACTCAGACTCGAGCTTCGAGACTCATCAACAACCTGTTTTCATGCAATTATTGCTTTTTAAATTTTCTTTTATTGGCGCATATACATTGGGGAAACGTATGACGAGCTGTATGTCCCCTTTGCCATAACTGAATTTGAAGTGCCTTTTGTCATTAGTTTTGCTTTCAATAACTTGGTAAACAGTGGCAGTAAGCCAACAGCTACATGCAAGGTGTGTGGCACCGAGATACAGTGGGGAGAACAAGTATTTGATACACTGCCGATTTTGCAGGTTTTCCAACTTACAAAGCATGTAGAAGTCTGTACTTTTTATCATAGGTACTCTTCAACTGTGAGAGACGGAATCTAAAACAAAAATCCAGAAAATCTCATTGTATGATTTTTAAGTAATTAATTTGCATTTTATTGCATGACATAAGTATTTGATACATCAGAAAAGCACAACTTAATATTTGGTACAGAAACCTTTGTTTGCAATTACAGAGATCATATGTTTCCTGTAGTTCTTGACCAGGTTTGCACACACTGCAGCAGGGATTTTGGCCCACTCCTCCATACAGACCTCCTCCAGATCCTTCAGGTTTCGGGGCTGTCGCTGGGCAATACGGACTTTCAGCTCCCTCCAAAGATTTTCTATTGGGTTCAGGTCTGGAGACTGGCTAGGCCACTACAGGACCTTGAGATGCTTCTTACGGAGCCACTCCTTAGTTGCCCTGGCTGTGTGTTTCGGGTCGTTGTCATGCTGGAAGACCCAGCCACGACCCATCTTCAATGCTCTTACTGAGGGAAGGAGGTTGTTGGCCAAGGTCTCGCGATACATGACCCCATCCATCCTCTCCTAAATACGGTGCAGTCATCCTGTCCCCTTTGCAGAAAGGCATCCCCAAAGAATGATGTTTCCACCTCCATGCTTCACGGTTGGGATGGTGTTCTTGGGGTTGTACTCGTCCTTCTTCTTCCTCCAAACACGGCGAGTGGAGTTTAGACCAAAAAACTCTATTTTTGTCTCATCAGACCACATGACCTTCTCCCATTCCTCCTCTGGATCATCCAGATGGTCATTGGCAAACTTCAGACGGGCCTGGACATGCGCTGGCTTGAGCAGGGGGACCTTGCGTGCGCTGCAGGATTTTAATCCATGACGGTGTAGTGTGTTACTAATGGTTTTCTTTGAGACTGTGGTCCCAGCTCTCTTCAGGTCATTGACCAGGTCCTGCCATGTAGTTCTGGGCTGATCCCTCACCTTCCTCATGATCATTGATGCCCCACGAGGTGAGATCTTGCATGGAGCCCCAGACCGAGGGAGATTGACCATCATCTTGAACTTCTTCCATTTTCTAATAATTGCGCCAACAGTTGTTGCCTTCTCACCAAGCTGCTTGCCTATTGTCCTGTAGCCCATCCCATCCTTGTGCAGGTCTACAATTTTATCCCTGATGTCCTTACACAGCTCTCTGGTCTTGGCCATTGTGGAGAGGTTGGAGTCAGTTTGAGTGTGTCTTTTATACAGGTAACGAGTTCAAACAGGTGCAGTTAATACAGGTAATGAGTGGAGAACAGGAGGGCTTCCTTAAGAAAAACTAACAGGTCTGTGAGAGCCGGAATTCTTACTGGTTGGTAGGTGATCAAATACTTATGTCATGCAATAAAATGCAAATTATTTATTTAAAAATCATTCAATGAGATTTTCTGGATTGTTGTTTTAGATTCTGTCTCTCACAGTTGAAGAGTACCTATGATAACAATTACAAACCTCTACATGCTTTGGAAGTAGGAAAACCTGCAAAATCGGCAGTGTATCAAATACTTGTTCTCCCCACTGTAAATGATGCCAGATCAACAAGGTCGGACTTCATCAGGCATCTCCAAACGCACCCAGATAGGTCAGTCACTGGATAATGTGAAAGAGACGTTACATTTAGCATATATCGTCACAGGTAACAAGCTAACCATCGCAAAGTGTTGTGCTAATGCTGGGAACAGGCAAATACATAGGTGTGATTGGCAAAGGACAAAAAAAGCAGGAAAATATACGCCGCACCCATGACGCTGCGACAGGGCCCCCCCCCCCCATTTGTTTTCAAATGCTATAAAATTGAATGAAACACCCAAAATTCAACAAAAGTAATCATTAACATTACTTGCATAGAATGTTGTATGCAGGGGTTAAATTGGGATTTGTTATGTGGGGGGGGGGGGGCTCTCCTTAGGGGGGTCCGGGGGTATGCACCCCCAGGACATTTTTGGAAAAAATAAACCATTAAATGGCACTTTCTGGAGAGTTTTGTGCAAAGAAATGGAGAAATTGAGTCCTACATGATATGTGCAAAACTGCAAAGGTTAAGAGCCTATACTTTGCATTATTGTAGTATCAACAGGTATTTACATTACTGTTAATCAGTCATCACTTGATTACACATTGCATTACCTTGTTACAATATAAATAATGTGCCACATGAAGAGACAGTGCAGCATATGACAGTAGCAACAGCTGACAAGATTTGGGTCTGTGGTGACCAGGTCCACCTCACACAAACTTCCTTCTCCCATTCTCTCTCTTTACTCCACACACACACACACACACACACACACACACACACACACACACACAACCACGCCCATGCAGCCCCACCCACGGACACGTGCATTCACTAATTACATTTGTGTACAGATGGTGAAATAATATAAGCAGTACCTTATATAACAGATTTTTAAACATTTAATGTAACTGGCAAACAATGCTTTCTGCTTTTTAAAGAGCACACGTTTATAACAATTTTTTATTTATGCCGTTTGTATACTGTTACTGTCATTCTCTACAGTATGTAGGTAGGCCTATGTAGTATGTATGTTGTCACTGTCTGTCTGTTTGATTGTCGTGTTTCTCTCTGTTGACACTGTACATACTGTCTGTCTGGTTCTCCATCTTTTCATCCGTTTTAACTCCAACTCTGCAATTTAAATGTTTTTTATGTCTGTCTGTGATTATACTTCAGGGTTTTTCCTTGCTCAGAATTTGTCTTTGCAGGAACACACAAAGCAGGGGGGGAGGGGGTCTGGGGTTTTGAGGGTAAAAGACTTCAATTACTGCATTCTGATACATTTTTAGGCACCAATTTATGGTAAAAATGTCAATATTTATTGCAAGGAAATCACAAAATGATGGTGGCAGGTAACAATTCAAAATACAAAATATAATGGAATATTATTATATTCAGTAGTCCAGTAAGGGGGCTTTCACATCTGGGACATGGGCCGGATACAACAACACTTGACCCTAAAGTCCAGTTGTTTACTTAGCATGAACAGGGCTTTATGGTCACTTTTTTCCCCCCAAGGAGCATGTTTTGCTCCCAAGTTGAAAAATGTAGGATTGACTTAGGCTACTTAATCAGTGATGTTGAATGTAGACTACAGTGTTACAGACCACCACAGTTCATACATACATGTGAACCGTGGATTAATTGCAGAGTTTAACCTACATAGTGTAAAACTACTACGTGAATGGGGCACAGCAGAAAGACGGAGCAGAGAGACGCTGCTTGTTCAGGGTTTTCATGTGTACTCCCATTAGGGCTGTAGCGATACACTAATCTCACGATACGATACACGATATTCAGCTCACGATACGATATATATCACGATATTTTGCCAACGATACGATTTGATATAATTCAATACACTTACATTATTTTCTGAAAGATTTAAAGGGGACAGTGATTTTGGTGACATCTTGTGAGTGTTCCATTTACTTGGATTTAATTAATTGAACTGAAAACTAAAAACATCAATTACACAATATATATCTCTGACTGGACAGAGAGTCTACAGCTTGCAAATGCTGGACAAAGTGAATCAAAGATGTGTTGAGAAAATTAGTTATTGAAAGCTTACAAGTCGTTCAGAATATGTTCTCATATTGTACTAAAATAGTTCACCGAAACGTGTTTCTGAAAACATTTTAAGCGAGAAATAGGCCATGTAGTTGCTGAATCGGTCTTCATTTCAGATCGACAAAGGTCAGTTTAAAAGATTTTCGTGGCTCATCCGCTCGCCATTTCCGACTGCCCTGCAACGCGAACGGGGGTAAACACGGGGGATTTGAATGGGACTTATGTATCGATACTCACGGCTTAAAAATCAATACTTTCTTGGGGGAAAAAAATATTGATTTATATCGCAGAATCGATAAAATTGCTCAGCCTTAACTCCCATAGGCCTACACTTCGCATCAGGCGTTGAAACCAACTGTACCAATTAGACTACTATTTAACGAGACGTTTTTAACCGGTAATGAAAATGTCTCAATTTAATACTGATGCCGTCAGACGGCCGCACGGACAGACAGCAGTCGGAGTTCCGGCAGAGCTCTGCGCCCGTCAGCAGCAGCTTCTCACTGTGCAGCCGGTCCTCCAGACAGGATGATCACTGGAGGGGTCCAGCCTGAACCCTGCAAACAGAGATCCCGTTTGAAGGTGCTTGATTTTGACTGAACGTCCCAATTTAAGTAACCTCTGAGTGGGTCGTAGTAAATGAAGTACCCTAAGTTTAAGATTAGGTGTTGGTCATTCTCAACACCTTTCTACCCCCCCCACACGTATCACCTCTGGACTCGTGACGTTACTCACCATCGATCGGCTAACGTTAGCGGTCAACCTCCTGACTAACCGTAACGGTAGCTAGCTAGCAATCTAGCGAGGATTAGCCCTTCAGACCACAGTGGACTTCAGTGGACTCTCCATCCAAACTCCCGCCTGGACTTTCGTCTGCCACAACTGCCGGACTCTTTCAAATACATGTACTCCCTGTCGCCGCCGATCATTTGGTAGTGTTGGTCAGCTGTCAGCTTACGCCAGCTAGCTTCTGTTAGCTTCCACCGACTAACGGCTTGCCCAGCACATCTGTTCACTGTAGAGCTCTTTTAGCCATGTTTACCGACTCAACACTAAGTCAGTGTGGGCCACTACCTCTCTGCACTGCCGAAAATGGTGCTCCTAAAATATTCCTCACTGCAACTTCTCAACGTCATCTGCTACGTCGCTTCAGCTCGCATTGCCAACATAAAATAAAAATTGTCGTTGTCGGCTTCAGCTAAGAAGATCGTTTGCCCCCACACGTCCAAAATTCTTATTCAGATAACCTTCCGCAACGATTGCAAGCTCTTTGGTGGAGCTCTGCTCTGAATGAAGTGACATCGGGACAAATGAATGGACCACTTGCGGAGTGATATGAAGACATGAATCAGAGGCACAAAAAACGTTGACAGCAGTGACCGGTCATTATGTTTTGCCAATACCCCCGACCCGTGCCTTGCGACCCCCCCCCACCCCCACCCCCCCCCAAAAAAAAAAAAAAAAGGTGGATTTGCATGATTTACGAGAGCTTCATTTTCAGGTCGGAAAAGCCGGATTTCCGGATTTATCCGGAAGAATAACACCCCTGAAATAGTATCTTTATAGTTGTATCCATATGGCGACAGACTTAGGTTCATATTTCACCAGGTTGTTGTTAAATAGCAATATGCAAAATATCAGTTCTCACATGTTTGCACCATGGTTGGTGTATTAACTTTCAATACAGATGTTTCCCTCAAACTTTAGACACTGAAAAATGTAATGCATGATCAGGTTGGGCTTTACAGCCAGTTAGTAACACAGACAAACATGTATTCTTTTGGTGCAGATACCAAAATGTTGAAAAATACAGTTATGAAATTGAAACAGAGTTCTTAATTTGTGTTTCTTCAGATTGCATTGCAGTAGACCCCATAAAGTTCTCCTACAGCTGATGTTGATGCTGTACATACAGTACATGGGAGGGAGCTAAAGGACATGCTTTCAATTCATAAGATTTAACAATACAGTGTTAGGGACAGATCAGATGGCCAGAGACTTGAGACTTGACTTGGACTTGCCCCTCAAAGACTTGAGACTTGACTTGAACTTGCCCCTCAAAGACTTGAGACTTGACTTGAACTTGCCCCTCAAAGACTTGAGACTTGACTTGAACTTGCCCCTCAAAGACTTGAGACTTGACTTGAACTTGCCCCTCAAAGACTTGAGACTTGAACTTGGACTTCCAAAAATTGACTTGTGAACATCTCTGCTACGCCCTGCAGTGCCCTGCTATGCTATGAACTACTACAACTACTATTTCTAGTCGTAGTTCCATTATCTTTATTGTGACTATTATTGCCACTGTTCATCACCCCCCCAACCGGCACCGTCAGACACCACCTACCAAGAGCCTGGGTCTGTCCCAGGTTTTCTTCCCGTATGGGGAATTACTAGAAATGTTGGGTCCTTGTATGTTATAGAGTGTGGTCTAGACCTACTCTATCTGTAAAGTGTCTTGAGATAACTCTTGTTATGATTTGATACTATAAATAAAATTGAATTGAAAATTAAATTGAATATATGCTGTACCTTTATCCATTCCTACCACAACCAATAAAACTTAACACTTTATCACTGAGTGTTAGATAAGACTCATATTCATCACAATACTGTACTATAGTGCACCTTGCACAAACATAGGTTTTACTTACATCTTTGTAAATACCATTTAAGTAGTTTATTCCCAACTTGTATATATATACATTGTACATTCTCCACTTTGTATTTATTTATCTAAATTTTTTGAATATTTGTTCTTGTATTCTATCCTATTTATTATTTCTTGTATATTCTGTATGTGTGCTGTGCGTCTGATATTTTGCTGCTGTAGCACCGAAATTTCCCATTTTGGGATTAATAAAAATCTATCTATCCATCTATCCATCCATCCATCCATCCATCCATCCATCCATTTCATTGGTACAATCAAACAGTGTGACTACAGACAAGAGGAGTTTTAAAGATTGTTGCCGTGGACAATCCCAGCAAGAGCCCCTAAGATGAATGATGCCTCGGTATCATATAGAGCAGCATGAGGGCAGCCATCAGCAGTTCTTACTGCTGGTATATAGGTCATGTTAATCGTGGCAGCACTGAGCTTTAGGCTGTGCGTACTCTCAGGCTCTGAGGTCATACAGGGTGAACAACAGGAAGCTCTGTACTCATAGTGCGTTCCATTTACCTCAGAACTCGGAAGCTGGAGCTGGGAATGACATCACATCCGAGTTGAATGTGTTCCATTTACAAGTCGGAGATTTCATTGTGGGGTTAGCTCTAGCCAGGTTAGCCATTGTTAGCAATACCAGTTGATAACAACGCATTACGCCGTTTTGTGTGCATACAAACAGCTTAACAACATGACCACAGATAGAAGTTGGACAGGACTATGTGTACGACTGATTTAGTGAGACGCAAATAAGACAGAAGTGATAATAAACTGTATGTTACTACAGATTTCACTACTGAGCAGCCATGTTGGATTTTGAGCTCAGAAATCTGAGGGCGTTTCCGACTTTGACCTTGGAAAATCCGACTTCCGAGTACAAATGGAACGCACTATTAGTCTCATTCTGGTTCAGTTGTCTGAACAGAAACAGATACACATGTTAACGAGAACTGTTTGGTGACTTGTACTGCATTACAACAGAGTGAAACAGTGACCTCACATTCTTTCTCTCGACAACTTCAAACACACAAACAAGTTGTTTTGTTGTATATGTGTTGAGGCAAAGTCAGAAACAAATGAAATGCATTAATAAACACAATATTTTAATTTAACTGCCAACCAATTCAGGCAATTCTATATATTCACAAGTGAATTTTATGCAAGAAATAGACCAAATGCATAAAACTCAATTTATAAAGCAATCATTGTGGAGCTTGGCGCACACAAGCCTCATTTCCATTCTAGTCAGCCACAAATGGATGTAGAAACGCCCTTAAACATAGTTTAAAGTAATACAGAGTATATTAACAAACAATGTATTACAGAGAATCAGCTGTGGCAGCTGCCGCATTCTGATGAATTGTATGGACAAGTTGATGGTGGAGACATCTTTAGTTTTTGTGAAGGAAAACACAAGATTCAGGAGGCAGGTGACAACCCAAAATATAAAAGGTACAGTAAGAGTAGGGGTGCACAGGGATCACAAAACCCATGGTTCGGATCACTGTTTTGAGCCACGGATCAAGTCAATTTTAGGATCATCACATTTTTTATTTTTTTTATGCTTTCCATTTATTACTCAAAGAACTGTCATAAAACAGCGCGTTCAAGCCGAGCGGAGCTCACTTCCCCGGGAAACGAATGCCTTGAACCTCTGAAATGCCTGTTCCTTTGGAGTGTTTTAATCCAAACCACAATCTTTTTCCTAGTCTTAACTAGTTGTTTTGGTGCCTAATCCTAATGGTCGTTGCCGCACAAGGCTCACTTTTTGTCACCCAAACGTAATGTATGTCAGGCAAGTTGATTGGACAGTCACTGGCCTGTTCGGGACAAAACTATATCTATCTATCTATCTATATTAGGGCTGTCAGCGTTAACGCGTTAATCGCGATGCGATTAAGGGCCGACGCAATGCGATTCGTTAAAAATCGCATTAAAAAAATTTATTTTACACTTCCCTCGGCTTTGCGTCGTGCCTCACGGCTACTTTCTGACCCTTTGGCGCTTCCGTACTTCTTCATAACACATCTTCTGCTGCAGAATACAGGCAGGCTGCCGGCACGGAGAAAGACAGCAGCAACACACTTCTGAATGGCGCTTTTCTTTTTAAAAAACTTCCTGACAGCTCAGTAGACAAGTCTAAAAGCCATATGCACGTTGTGTAAAGCTGAATTAAAATATCACGAAGCACGTCAAGCTGGAGCTACCAGCTACGAGCTAAGCATGTTAACGTGACGCAGTTTGATGCTAGCGGGCTCAGGCAAAGCAGTATTTTGGAGAGTGCTACTTGTCGACCTGTGGATGAAACCAAATCCAAAAAAATTACTACAGATCTTGCAAAATGGGTGGCAACTAACTGCAGACCTGTCAGCATGTAGAGGACTCGGGTCTTAAAGACTACGGTTGGCATGTTCTGACCCATCTTATATACTACCATCGAGGGTTGAGGAGTTTCACCATACACAGCCTGTATGAATTGGGGGAAGAAACTAAACTGAACTGCTGCCAAGTCCAAACTCTGTCTCATTAACCGGTGATCACTGGACGTCAGTGAGGAATCAACATTACTTAGGAGTTACTAAAAACTATACTGACTCTGGCTGGACTTTACACTCGTTTGCCTTAACGGTGGTTGTTAGTGTTACATCTCAGTCAATTGTTCTCAATCCTTGCTAAAAATGTAAAGGTTAAATGTCCTGCTGTGGCATCTGGTTTTTGGACCATTTAGTTTGTACTGTATAAGCAACGTGTTAGTGTTACATCTCAGTCAATTGCTGTGGTGTTTTAGTTAGGTACTTGGAGGAATTGTGCAATAATGACAGATTCACACATTTGTTTATAGTAAATAAATAATAGTCAAGTTCATAAAGTCACTTTCTTTGCATTCATGTGATTCCCAGTCAAGATACACTGGTAAGAATTGCTTTCCATTGTTATTATGTACTTAAAAACTGTTCTGAAATGCAAAATAATAGAATTTTAATTGTAATAAAACATGCGATTAACTATAGAACTTCAGCGATTAAAATTTGTAATCGTTTGACAGCCCTAATATATATATATATATATATATATATATATATATATATATATATATATATATATATATATATATATATATATATATATTACATAACATACAACATACATAATAATCCTAATCGAATCGGGAGATCAGTGAAGATTCACACCTCTAATATACAAATATAATATTTTATCACTACAGTGATAAAATATTTAGCTGTGATTTTAGCTGTGATAAGGTTGTGTCAATCTCCTTTTGTATAAAAACATAAAGACATAAAAAGAGTAGCTTCTCATTGAAGTGTTGCTGCAGGGGTGTAGAAGATTAATTGAAAGAGGTTTGGGGCGCGTGCGCACGCTCGCTTGTCACTCAAGCAGTCAGCAGCTGGCACTCGCCCCAGGTGACAAGAAGCGGAGTGTACAGAGCAAAAGTCTGCTGTTCTGCAATCTGTACGGAAAAAGACATGATGCCGATCAATATAGTTGACGGCCACGGATTTCAGATAATGATGCATCTGCTTGAACAAGCATGCCATATCCCTTCCAGAGGCACCATCACCTCGTGCATTGAGAACAGGTACAAGGATGCCAAGTCAGTGATGCTAGCGCAGCGAGCTAGCGCTGCCAGTAAGGCTGCAATGACAACAGATAGCTGGACTGCCCTAGCGACTGAGAGCTACATGACTATCACTTGCCACTACATCACAGAGGACTGGCGAGTCACCTTGCCAGGCCGGAATACTAAAAGTTAAAAGGAAGCAGTAAAAGAGTTGGGGCTTGAGGGCAAAGTGATAACATGTGTGGAATCATCACTTTACATCTCGTGAGGAGAGAAAACTGCACACGAGTGGTGGAATTCAAGAAAGTCCCCCTACCACCTGACTGAGCGAATTATGGTAAACCTCATGCAAGAGGCCTATTCACAATTTCCATAGCATTGCTATAATTAATAATACAATAATAATACATAATAGCAAAGGGCTAGGCTATAATCAATTAAAACCAAAGTATAATAGTTGCCTTTAACATTAAACTTTGCATAGCAGTCTCTTAAATGAATTCTGGATTTCCCAAAACATTTGATTTATTCATAAACTAGCAAGCTTTGGTTATGGCTATACGTTGATTTTTTTAAGTTTTATTTATTTACACAGATCAAGCCCAACCTGTCGATTGTTAGATGTGTCTTACAGAGTAGAGATAATCAGAATTATGCTGAAATTCTTCTTTTAAAATGTTCAAGAGCTACCAGCTTGGACAGAAAAATGTCTTTTAAATCAGTTTGACAACAATCAACTGCAGAGTGTCTCTCTGGCATGATGTTATGCAGGGGGCAACTTTGAAATAGTGCACAGACTTACATCAAACTGTTAACACAGTTACACATACACCCCCAAAACCTGTTTCAATTGCATCTTTATCAAAATGCACAATGATAGACACTCACAGACTACATGAGGTACATTTCCTATTCAATTATGTGTGTTAGTTCATGCGAAATATTGAAATGTACCATCTTGTAATGTTAGGATATTCTTGGTTCAGTATGTGGATGAAGATACCAACCAAAAACTTCACCTCCTCAGAAAGGGTTAAAAAATACAAAACGGTGCAACTGATGGAGCACCACAGCAATTGCAACAGGTCCGAAGACTACATCTTGGGCAAGTATCCATCATATAAGCAGTCCAGTAATTCACTCAGACCCATGTGGTTATCAAATATTATGCACTAAAGCAAACCCATAAGCCTCAGCTTCATGTATTATTTATTTGTTGATATCCATGCAGCTCATTACGTAAGCCTTAAAGAATGACAAAAACCAAAAAAGCAGTCTAACAGCATCAACACACGACTCACTGGAGCACATTGACAGTTCCACCTTTATTTTGTTTCATTCATGCCTAAAAGTCCTGACCAGCTGAAGACTGTCCACAGCAGAGAAAAAGCTGTGTGTGGTGGAAACTCCTTGTTGCTAATCATGAACACAACAGTCCCTCAGGAAACCAGCTAGGGTTGCACCATACGACCTAAAATCTAAATCACGATTTAATTGCACATTTTACCTCGATAATGGTTAATGAACAATAATTAATCCCGTTCTAAATGATCTTTCTGAAGCCAAAATGTTTCCAGACGAAGGACACTGCATTTTTTTTGGGGCACAAGTTGCTCAGTTGACTCGGACTCGGCGTTTGAGTTATCCTCCATTATGCTTTCCATGCAGCTGACTGGTCCGGGCCAAGTCACGTGACTACACACGGTAGAATGTTTTTAAGGAGAAAGTAGGCCTATTAATAAAGGAATAAATGATCACGTCGATACATTTTCGACTAATCTTCCAGCCCTACCATCTGGCTTCTTTAGCCAGCGCTAAAAAGAGATGGAGAGATGTTCCTGGAACAACAACCACTCCTTGTGCCAACAGGAGGCAGTGGCTACACACACACACACACACACACACACACACACACACACACACACACACACACAGTAAAGGATGTTGATGACAGGGCTGTTGGGAATAGGATCAACATTTGCATATGGCCAGTTTTTGACACTAATGAGGGCAATCAGAATGGAGCTCATAGCAACAGAGATGTCATTGGCTGTGTGGAGAGGCTCAGGAGTTGATGGTTGTGTGATGCAGATTCAGGTGGCGGTGTTTTGTTGCAGTGACTCTGTACACAGGCCACATCCAGCAGGACCAGTGTGATAATACCACACACACACCTTACCTTACCACAGCATGTAAGGCAACACACGCACACCTTCCACCTAACGCTCAGACACAACGCTGCTCTTTATTAAACTAGACTAAACAGCTCATTGTGGGCGTTGCTATGACAACCAGTCGTCTATTTTTAAGCCGTGCCTCTAATCAATTCCTGTTCTGCTGTCGCCTGAGGGGTAGGGGTGGGGGTACGCTTGTGTTCATGAGGGTGATGTGAGGAGAGGGGGGCAGTGGTTGGGGGGCAAAGGGGAGGAGGAGGGGTGAATTGGAGACAAAGAGCATGGCAAAAGAAGTGAGAGAAAGAAACAGTGTTGAGGATTCATCTCATACCAACACACTCCACACAGCAGAGGTCTTCATCCCCGTTACTGTCTGACCTTCACTCCGTAGGGCTGAAGACCCCGATCCCCTGGTAGCACGTTGCTCACTACAGCCACATGTGGGAACATTGGGGTAGTATGCCGTTTGTGTTCCAATGGCAAATACCGTTTCTGTAATTTCATATATCCTTGCCAATGTAACCAAAGTTATTATTGGAACTAGCCTCAGCTAACACGGCTATTGTTAGACTAGTAATGGCTTATGCCACGAACCATTTACTCATTCAAAGTAGCCTATTCGTGGTGAATAATAAATAACTTTATGGAATACGTATGCCTGGTTAATCTTCTGCGACGTGGAGTTTTATATGATGCAATGTGTGATCGTGTTCTACTATTACACATGCCAAAAATAAGGTTTTATCATAGTGTAAAGTATAGTTATAGTTTGCTCTGAAGTTGTTTGCTTTAAATCTCTGTTATGGATTAGTCAGACTGAAAGTTAAGGCAGGTCTAATATTAATTCAGGGTACATCGGCAATGACACATGAAATTACTTTACTGGCATTTCAATAGCATCGTATACTTTCCTTTTTTCTTTGGTTAATGTTAGGGTTGGGTACCGTTCACATTTATACCACTACCTATAATGGTACCTGAACTCCAATGCCGGTACCCAACGCTACCTTTGTTCTGTGCATTCCCTCTTAAATAACAAAAAAATATTTCAGTGTAAAAATAATTTTCCTATTTATTGAGAACATTTTACACACCACTCAACATAAACCCCTCCCTACATCCCTCTCCCCTCACAAACCCGTCCCTACAACCTATTCAATCAAATAATTATTCATTTCTTACACTGCACTAGAACCTTTATTCTTGTATTTGTATCTTATTCTATTTTAGCCTGTATTATATTCTCTCTCTTCATGACGGTTTTCGATGTTTTATGTAAAGTGTTTTGAATTGCCTTGTTTCTGACATGTGCTATAGAAATAAAGTTGACCTGCCCTAGAACCTGCAGCCTGTCAGTCTGTCACCAGGGCATAGTGAACACTGTTGTGCCCGTCCCTGAGGAAGTGGAGGCGCACCGCGAACGTCTGGGTGGAGTTTTGCGACCGCTGTATCGGTCTTGCCGTTGCTCCCAGTGACTGAACAAGCTGCAGAGGTGACGTAGTCTCGCTCCATCTGTACTGCAGACTCGCTAAGTCGTGCTCAGCTTGTGTTTCGTCTTTTACCCTCATAGTGTTTGAAAACTTCATTGTGGCAGCGATAGAGGCAGTGATGTTTCCTGTACGGGACTCTCACACCGCCTCAAACCATAGCGCAAAACACACCGACAAGTCTGATTGCTGGTTACATGACTGGCCACCGCAGTGTGACGTGGGGTTGCATTTCTCCAAAGGCCCGCTGCGTTGTTTTGTTTTTTTGCGTGTCCCCCCCTGCAAACCCCACTGTGGCCTAAACGCACTACCCACATTGAAAATGAATGGAAAGACCTGCGTTTCTACCGTAGCAACTGACAGCCTACGCAGTCATTCTGAATGAGGCCTAACTCACATCTCGTAACGAGGAACCGACTTTCACGTGAGGAAGCAGAGAAGCTACTTTTCATAAAGCAGAAGCTGCCAGGCTTATGTCTAAGATGATTATTCATTTGTTGTGGGTCCATCAACTTTTTTGCACCCTTTCAATGCACTTTTTAGTTGTAGGCGTACAGAATACGTTACATTCTTTCAGCTCAGTTATAGGCATAATATCGGCAATTCAAGAAGAGGGGCTCAAAGATGGCCTCATCAAAATATTTTTAATGTTACTAATTTATTTATTTAAGTTTTATTGTGCTTCGTTGGTATAATGTCTGCTAGAATGTTAAAAAAAAAAAATGTCAGGGTTAAATAAATATTTTTAAATTGTGGTTTTGTAATTTATTTTCTCTTCAAAAAGCAAGATAAAATAGTAAAAAGCACATTTGACTATTTAATTTATGCAAATTGACAAAATAAATGGAAAGAAAAGTAAAAAAAACGTGTCCGATCGTTAGTACGTTTTTCATTATATTCGGCTTTGGCCAAGAATTTTTCATTTCGTAAAAAAGATTGTGATTATGCTTGATGCAAACGCGAGTTTCATTTATAAAAAAATGATTATTTCATAAAAAGCCATCGATCTGTTGCTCATAAAGCAGTCAGGTGGAATAATGTGATCCTTTGTGTTCATTTAAGAGAGAAGCATTCTCTATTTGAAAGGCAAGTAAAAAAAGAACTACCCACTAAAAATGGAAATGGTTTTTTTTAGAAAATGTCACCAATTATTCCTTATTGTCAGACAGAGGTGTGTGTTTCTGGTTGTTGTTGGTGTGACACTCCTGCTGCAAATTACTGTCATGTTCCTTTAAGGCACAGACGTAATATTCTCTGTTTTTTATGTATTTATTTATTTGCCCAGGGAACAGAGCACAGTCAAAACGCATTGAGCCAGTCTGAACCGGTTTGTAACCTCAGGGCATGGAATTATCTCTTAATATGTAGCCCTTAGTGGCCAAGACGTCACACAGTAAGACAGTCAGAGAAAGGGAGCCAGGGTGGGAGGTGAGGAGGAGGAGCAGCCCCGGTGTTTTCAGAGCAGACAGAGGAAAATATCTTTCTTTAAGAGCTGGCACTTTGACAAGAAAAGACTGAGTGCAGAACTTCAGACCACAGGGTGGGGCAGACACTGTTTCACCAGCCAAACGAGAGAAAGAGAAGAAAGAAAAACGCAGCGGGAACATGAGACGTCCAGTCAGAGCGAGGCACACAGAGGTAGCACAGACATCTTAAAATGGAGCTGAATGTGGCAGTCCCAAGGAGAATCAATCAACACTACATGGTAACACTCTTTAGCAACACAAATCCCTGACAGTCAACACTTTACGCACGCATTCATTCATTCATTCATTCATTTACGCGGATTTCAGGGGCCAATGCATCATAGTTGGATACTGGTGTTTGTTTACATACGGAGCAAATGCTACAGATGCTATTTTTAGGTACACATCACACACACACAGTAGATATGTGACTGGAAAATTAAACTTCAACAACGAAATGGATGGTGGGTAGTAAAAAGTTACATTTGCTCTATAACCATACTTGTTTTCATGCAGCTTACTTTTTACTTTACTCGTTCAGTGTCCCCCCCCCCCCATGGTACACATTTTAATGAAATAATAGCTAATAAGTAAGCAAATACAAATATGGGACTTTAGTTTTGGAAGTTCTCCAAATTGATACAGTAAAAATGAACTCAAGACTACTTGTACTTCTACTTGACTACTTAACTTGTTTTTAAATAAGTAACAGTACTTTACTTGAGCACAGTTTTGGGGCTACTCTGAACAAACTGAAGGGTACAAAAGATTGCAACTTGCCTTATGTTGGATTTATTTGATACATCTGATTTCATATGTTGCTAAAATTGCACTTTTTTTACTGTAAGAGAAAAGAGCTTGCATGTTAAAAAGAGCATATTCATTATTTGACCTACTACTGTTAAAAAAAGCAAATACAGGCTACTCTTTTTGCACTTGCTCTGTTGACTTTAAGTTTTATTTTGTATTCCTCCTGAAAGTGACTTTATTTGGTGGTTGGACTGATAGCCTACATCTGGCTTCAGGTTACACTACTAATTCATTATACTTTAATTAAACTATTTTAATAGAGAGTTGAACCTTATTGAAATTTGTTTTGTGTAAATTGTTAATAATTGAGCAATGGGAAAATAATCGCTAATTGAAAAATTAATCGTTAGATTAGTTGACTAATCGAAAAAAGAATCGCTAAATTAATCGTTTAAAAAAATAATCGTTTGGGACAGCCCTACTGTCAGGTAAATGTACGTTTTCCTCTAAAGTACACAGTAAGTTAGTAGTATAACCCTACAGTTGGGTTATTAAGTGCTTTGGGGGCCTTCTGTAAGTTATTTCGGCGTACAATGGTTCTAGAGATACATGCAGCAATACAGGAGGCCAAGCAATCGGCCCATTCCAAACAGGCATGAGCTCCAAGACCACCGTAGGTTCTATCCAAACATGGAAAGGGAAGTGAAATGAATAAATTCATCAGGCACACTCTCGACTGTCAACAGGAACTGAAGTTGGAGAATGTCTAAAAAACTAAAACTGCACCGAAGAAACATTTTGGATTTCAAGCCGACGAAAGAAGTGAGCTGAAAAAGACGAGGCAAAGTGTAAACACCTAAAACAAAGAGGTTATTATAACCAGAGACGGTTTAGAGTCATTTCCTGTATATGTCTCACGTCGTGGGCTTTGCCACTGCCACGGTTCTAATTCTATACAAAACGTATGCAGCATTCATAACTGGTGCAAAAATTAGTAACTTGACAACTGTTAGAAATGTGATAACCCAACAATATTAATATAAAGGGCCATTAAACAACTGATAGTTAACTGGGTGCTCCTCCATAAATGACGAGTAGCCACGACATTCTCCAACTTCAGTTCCTGTTGACAGTCGAGAGCGTGCTTTATGAATTTATTCATTTCACTTCCCTTTCCATGTTTGGATAGAACCTACGGTGGTCTTTGAGTTACGTAAAAACGCAACAGGCTCGTTTGGTTTGTCCTATCTGGGCTACTGTTCTGGGCTCTTAGTTATGTGAGTATACACTAAGAAAACCATATTATATTCAATTTTTCAATATCCCCTTAAATCCTACACACTGCTCCTTTTAATTCAAGACCGCAAACTAGGATTTTATTTTTCTTTCTGGTGACACCTGCTGGGCTCCATCATTTCAAATAGTTCTTCTCTAGAAAAAAAGTGCATGCCAATGCATGTCTCATGCTCCATTTCTCTGTCTTTTTTCCCTCGTTTTCATATCTAAAAACAATGACTCTTTCAGCTAGTAATCCTACATAAATGACTTCACTTAGTGTACAGATTAGAAGCACATCCAGTGTTTCCCTATATGCATTCAACAGCAGCACAGCACCGCTGCTTGGTTTTATGATTTGATTCACTAACGTAGCAACAGCTCATAGTGATTGCTACTTCAGCAATTAGGTAACATTAGCGACATCAATAATTTCCTTTTCAACACATCTAACAGACATTCAAATATATTTCAACTTTTCTTATTTATTTTAGAATGAATAATTGAACATCATTCATGGCCAATGTCATAGCACACGTTGTGATCACTGTAAATCTCTGTACAGATAGCTTGTTAGTTTATATATATATATATATATATATATATAAAAAATGTTAGAGTCTGGTAAACTGGTTGGTAAGGAAAAGAAAGGCTGATGATGGCCATGATGAAGCTGAGGTTAGTTGGATCAAATTAAAGAGAAGGGGAGGCAGTATTCTGTCTCCTGTATGTGAAATGTGAATATGTCAATATGTCGAGCAGGAGTTTGATTTCATTGATTCATTGACATTCTTGTAGGTTGCTTAATCAAGTACTATACCTTATACGCCCTATTTAAACGATCTACAGCGCAGGTGATTTTAGGGCACAGTTAGGCATAATCTGGACTCAAAGTAAGGTGCAAGGGGCAAAGGGGTTGTATTTAGTCTCTTAATTAATCATAGGTGTGTTTTGAATTCAACCTATCAGGGTTCCCTTTAAAAGCTAGGTGTGCCTACATTGCTATTTAAATGGCGGAAATCCAGAATTTGGAGAAGTGAGCGGTTTTCTGATGAGAAAACATCTGCTCGTGTGCAAAGCAGCAGACGTCCCGCCATCCGAGCCCGCTTGTACACTTAAATCATCCACCTGAATGAATTACTTTCACCCCCTCTCTGCCAGTCCCTGTAGGCTATTGCTTTTTAAATGATGTGTTGATGGGAGTGTTTTCTTTAACAATTTACTTTAGTTATTAGAGAGGCTGCTGTAATTGTAAAGGTTTACATGCATGCAGTAATGGCACTGCAGGAAGCTCAGCTCTCTGTGTTCACATTTGAGAGAATTAAATTGATATTTCCCACATTAATGATGTATTATTTCACCTACCTACAATCTAGGGCTGCGCTATACAAGGGGAAACATGCAAAAACGTTGAATATCATAACGAAATTATTTGTGATAAATAAACAGATGTATCAGTTTTGCTTTTAGTATACTGCTTAAATACAACAAAGTGCTTGTTGAATTAAAAAAACTGAAAGCAAATAATTTCCCACATTATATTATTGAACAAATTAAACACACAAAAGGCACCATTAAAAAAAGAATTATACTTACATTTTAAAGTGCACTTTTCTATTGATACTTTATTTCAACTAACTGGACGTGAAAATGAAAACTGCGTTAGCATGCTGTTAGCTAGTAGCTGGCTTAAACACAGTTAAAATGCTAACATGTGGCTGTATTTTACTCAAAAGGATTCCAACCCTGGGAAGTGCAACAGTCTGCAACTAAAGACAAAGTAGACTAGCTGCTCCATGGCTGGAGAAACAACACTGACAGGACTTAATGGTGCGTTCAATTGCACCTCGTAAGGTCATGGTGCATTCAAGTTATTGTAAAGTACTATTCTGCCATTCGATTTAGCACCGGTATCGAGAAAAAAAACCCTGATATTCAGCCCTAACCATGATGTTCATTTTGTAAATTATGGTCCCATTTATTTAAAAAAATGGACTATATAGTAGGGGATGCTTTAGGGCATGGCTACACGCCAATCTGTCAATCATGGTAGCGACCTGTCAATGTGTACATTAAAATAGCCATGAACTTGTTTTGGGGTGTTGTCCATTCTGCTGGAAAAAATCCTATGGGAAACACTGACATTGTCTAACAGGTGTTTCTTCACTATCCCATCTTACTAATTAAAAATAAAATAAAAGCAGATTGTGCGTGTTTTGTCAGGATCAAATTAAAATAGTGACGTAAGTAGTGTACAGTGAGCATTGGGACAATTGCATTCAGACAAGTTGACTGGGGTGACCTTGTGCAGCACCTGGCTAAATGCAGCACAGCATTGCAGCAATGATCTTCACAATGCCTATTCACTGGCTGAATTAGTCACAGCTGCACTACCACTTACTGCTGGGCTATTTTTTTTTTACGACAAACATTTCCCCACTTCCCTTTTATTTGACTACAGTAAGCACACGCCAGTCCCTGCATTATGCATTCATTAAAATCACAGACATCAATTAGTGCCAAGTTAAGGTATAACCCACACCCACTCCAAAATGGGTTTTTCTAATTAAGAGTTGATTATGCAGATTTCTATCTCCTCAAAAACAGACGCATAGACTCTTCTGAGCTCTTTTATAATCCAACTTTACTGTGACACAGCAGGTCTTCAGATTGGTTACACATCAAAACATATTTACAAGTTTTATAAAAAAATGCTTATAAATTCCATACATTCCCACATAGGGCTGGCCATTATGACGATATACTGTATATCGTAAGTACTTAATTCACACAGCAGTATAAGAAAATAGACTTTACCATGTGCTTATTTCATATAGACTATTAATTGACTTACCAGAAATCATGCTGTATCGTAATATATATCGTTATCGAGATATGAAATATCAAAAATGACCTACAGCAGGGGTCGGCAACCTTTTTAATATGAAGTAAAGCTGGACAATATGGAGAAAATTAAATACCACAATATTTTTGACCAAATACATCGATGTCGATATTTTATGATTGACTATTGACACAATGAGATTTTTGATAAATAATCATCAGTAATGTGGATATAATGACTAAGTGGGTAAAGGCAAATAAATGAACAGCTAGAACAGTCAAAAGTTCAGAAAATGACATCACTTTACTGTAATACAGCCTTTAAAACCAGGAAAAGACAACACACAACAACATTTAAGTTAAATTTAATCTCATATATTGATGTTGATATAATAGATATATTGCCCAGCCCTAATATGTTGTGCCATTTTAAAATGTTCTTGGTAATCAGTGTGTTGTATCAGCATTAAGGCTGCCATCATCTGTCGAGTTACTTTTTTTCCTTTGCGCTTGTTCTCTGAATAAAGCAACGAGTACTAGCCAATCGGAGGCAGAGTAAGGCGGGTTCTGCGCAGAATGTCGATGGGGAAAAAGTGAATCAAACTACCGTAAATAACAGGCTGCGCTCCTGCCAATGGCTGTCATGGACGTCATTCGACGTGCAGACTGGAACATTTCCAAAAAACTCTCTTACATACTTCCTATTGTGCCATTGGTTGAGCTACGGGTGCCTATGGTTGCTGAGCCCTGACCTACAGTACATCGGGATGGAAGATTTTAGCCATATCACCCAGCCCTTTTCCCACATAATCACATAATAATCACGTCCATATGGATAAAAAAAAAAAAAAACATGAAAGAAAACTATCAAAAAGAAAACCATCACCTATTATTTAGAGGAATCACGTCATGTTTTTTGGCCAGGATCCATAGCCAGGAAATTATAATGTTAGAAATGATATAAATGAAAGGTAAACTGGAAGTGTCCCACTCCTGAAACTGATGTGATGCCATCAGCTAGAAAGACGTCTCACTCTGTGTGAGTTGTTGAACTACAGAAACACCAGTGCCGTTCACTGTGTTTACCTTCACAAACTGCCTGTTTTCATGAACCATTCATTCAAAAAGCTACGAAAGGTTAAGCACTGTTATTCGTAAGCATTCCACATTTTTTATGGTGTACTGACTACATTGACTGCTGCTGTATAAGAACGCAGCTGGCCTCGTAGGCAGGAGGTCAGGGTGGATGGTTGGGCGTTAAAACACAGGACTTTCAAGCCAGATATCTTTTCCTAAACTTGGTCGTTTTGGTAACTTTCGTCGCTGCATAACGCTCACATTTTGTGGCCAAAACTTAACCATAATGTCCGCCGAAACGACAGGCAGCTCGCAGTGCTCTGTACCCTGCTCAAAGTCACCTTTTCTCAGATAAACTGAACACCAAACTACCGAAGATACACCATGCGGAGCACCGTATCCGGCGTCTCAGAGCTCTGTAGCAGTTAAACACATCTATTAACTGCCTTTGATACAACTGCTCTGTGACGGAGATCTGTAGCGGCTAAAACAACTAGCAACTGCCACTTGGCGTCCTAGATAGTGCTGCAGTGTTTCGGGCTAGCGGACTTGGGCTCATAACTTAACCCTGACATAACACCACAATGAATTTTGGCCTGCATGCATGTTTTTTCAGCCCAACATTGTTGAAACAGAGCAACTAACATTGGTAGGGACAGGAACGAGTTAGCGGATTGCCAAGTCGTCTCTGTTGCCCACTGTGTGATGGTGTTTGTGTTAGGAGAAAAGAGAAACGTGACAGTAAATGACAGCATAAAGCAATAAAGACTCTCACACTGAGCTAAAATGGAAACGCTGCGCTACATGCATCTTTTGGGTCAATTAAAAAGGTATTTATTTTTACGGATTCTGTTATTCTACAGTTTAGAAGAAAAAACAACAATGAATATCAAAATTAAAAACCTAATAGGCCTACCTGCCCAACGAACAATATTTGGGTCCAGCCCTACTCTGTACTATGTGAAATATGCTAGTAATACAGTTCAGAGTAGGCTACAGTAATAGCTTGCCATTGCAGTGTTTTACTCCTTTTGGATTTGTATTGAAATTTGAAGAAAAATGAATATAATTTGATATTATATACCATTTCCGTCTGTGCTTTAAATTATACTGTGATATAAATGGTAGGCTATGCCACCAGCTCTACAGGGAACCTTCACTGACTTCAACTGATGTGACCAGTGCAAGCAACTAAGGGCAACGACGAAAGGGCTACTGATGCTGTATGAAGTATGGGACATATAATTTCCATGTAAATAAACAGTAATTTTAGCATCATAAAATACACTTTATTCAAAGTCGACAGACACAAAATAAAACTATAAAAAGCAGTTTTGGGAAGTCTTTCCACTTTTACAACCATCACAACTGTGTTTTGGTTGAAATAAACACAGTTTACAGATTTACATGTGAAAGTATGTTGGCTCTATACACGCTAAAACTATTGTTTCTTTGAATGGAGTCTGGTGGGTTTAGTGCTAGTGACTTCTGATCTGTTTCTGGTTAAACAGAAAGGTCTCAAAGAGGTTTAAAAGGTCTATCTCTGTAGGATCCTTTCATAATGTTGTCAGACACTTAGAATATTAATCTGAGCCTGAGAGCAGCAAACAAGCACTTTTGTGAAGGTAAATACAAGCTGCACAATTGTCCTATTAACTAACATTGTAGTTTGTTTCTCCGCTGCCGACTGCAGCGATCTCTCTTAATACTGGACCTAGTTAGGAAAAACACTAATTTTACAAATGCATTTTTTTTGGGATGTTTTGGTCATAAAAACAAACAAAACAAATGCATCTTTGCTCCCTTATTTACTTTTACTAATTGAATGCAGAAACAACTTAATGCCTGGTATAGACGTCTGTACAACATATATGGGGCTGGGTCCGTGATACTGACTCTCCATCACAAGCTATTTCCTGTAAAAAACACAAACTATAGCTGTGGAACCATGTACACAGTCAATCATTCAACACATTCTACCACTTTTCTCTGTGTGTGAAAAAGTGTTTTCCATCTGGTTGGGAGGCGAGCCTGACACCAGCTATATGTGTCCAACATTAGACACTGTTTGACCTGAACCCTAAGCTGTTTCCAGGATTTGCTGAGACAAACATGGTCCACAGTGAAAAACCAGTGTGTTACATGTCATAAAAACTGCCATTGCATCACATCATTCATAATGGGATGTTTGGGTCTACAGACTTTCATTTGAAGTAGCAGTCGTCATCACTCTCATACATAAACACTGCAGAGATGATGCTGAAAAGAAGAACAATTATACTACTTAAGGAGGTTTTCTTTCTCTGAACTTTACCTGCCATTGTTGTTCGTTTAGTCATAAATATTTCATGTTAAGCTACTTTAAGTCCTTGAAAGTCCAACAGTCAAAACTACATCAGCTGATTTCACTGAACACATTTTTTGCAGTTTGACTGCCAACAATATTTTCTTCAGAAAAAGTGTCTTGAGTACATATTTTGTCATTAACATTAACGTGTTTGTTTCAACGGTAAAATGTCCCCTTGAGCACATATCTTTAAGCACAATTCTTTTTTAATAACTTTAAGGATTATTTAAAAAAAAAAAAATTTGTTTATGGTATGTGTTTATATTTTAAAATGAACATCAGCTGATCTTTCATTATCCCCATTATCAACATCGGTGATGTGCAGGGCCACATGGAAACTGGGGCTGCAAAATTATGCAGAATCTTCTGCAGATCTCACACAAATTAAAAAAATGAAACTCTGAATGTTAACATATCTCCACCCCGAGCAAAAACACAGTAGACACAGACTTTTTTTGGCTCACCACTAAAAACTAAAAAATGTGCAGATTCCATTTGGGTCTGGTGATACACTATATTAAAAAGGAGCACAACCAGTTTAAAACCCCTTCACAAGCCATTTCAAAGTCCTGGTACATGTTATAAACTAAATCAGGCTAATCATCATTGGCATTGTTTCAATAAGGACCTGCTAAATTGTGATATAAAAACATCGAACCCTAATTGTATATTCATCAAAAACTAGGCTACAATACTCTAGAAGGTACTGTAAAGGTCTGTCATAACAGAATTGCAGTTTTCATCTGTATGCTACTGGGGCTGCCATGGGACTCTGAGCTGGAAATAGGAAGAGGAAGGACTCCATCATTGAGAATACTACAGTTCATTCACACGCTTCAACAGCAGGGACCTTTCATTCATACAGACCCACTATCACTATGTGAGTGGAGGGCTGAGTGTATCAAGGTCTGCCAACTTTTATCTCAGAACCAAAGGCTGTGGGGCTACTTTACTTCCACGCTCAGATGGAGATTTGTAAAGTGAGCACAACGTCCTAAATTCAGAGTTTCCTATGTAAAGCACTCTGAATTGCTTTGTTGTGGAAATGTGCTATACAAGTACTGGTCTGCCTAGAGAAGACAGGACTAGAAACTAACAGCTGAAAGTGATACACTGAGGGAAGTGAAAAGGAATGGAGGTTTTCATGGCAAGAAATGACGAAGTAATGACAACCAACTTCCTGCTGTCTGTCAATTTTTCATTTCAACAGACACATTTTCCTGTGGTGAAAACTTTTTATTGCCAAAGATTTTAGTATCCAAAAAAACTTAAAATGAACCATTCCTGCATTTGTCTTGGAAGATCATTTGGCCATACACCTTATCTCTTCACCTGATATAACCGCTCTCCATCTTAAAGACTGTACAGGCTATTCCAATTTAGTTAGGGACTATGCAATACAATCACAAAGACAGTGATAGCAGTCATATGTGAATCCATCTGCATGTGACTCATGTAAATCTCGAGGAGCGGTGCAGCAACTGAGGAAAGACCAATTCTAATCAACAACACACAAAATGAGGTCCTTATACTGCAGAATAATAAGCAGCACACATTAAATATTGATTCCCGTTTGGTCTGTAACGTCATCTTGACATCTACCTCCGTTAATCCACCGCTCAGGAAACAAGCAGCCGCTTGGCCTGAATAAAGCCTTGCCCTTACAGTAAAATGTTGGTTATGCTGTCAGGCGCCAGGCAGCCATTTAGGTGCATATGGAGCCAGTTGAGTCTTTACGTAAATGGCTGATGCATTTCAAATTTTTCTACCTAATTGCTGAGAGCCATCAGCGACCCCGGCCTCCTCATAGCGCTTTTTTATCCGCCACCTCATACAGTTTTGCTTCAATAAAACCGATCTAACGTCTCATCTTATCCCGGTGCTCTTTAAATGAGCGTAAACAAGTATTTGGAGGACCCTGGCTCTTTCTCCAGTCTGTTAACCCCTAGAGACTCTGGATCAAACAATGAAACGGATTGGAGGCATTCCGCACAAGGTTTCCATCACAATGTTATCACAATATCTCCGTCAACAGTTCGGTTATCATCCAAACACAAACAGCAGGCTAGGATTTAGATATCCAAAAAGGTTTCTGCTGCGACTCCACACCATTAAATGTAAATGAACAGTTCGAGGCGACGGCTACTGGTCGTCAACATGTCAGCCTGCATCAATAAATAGCAAAGCAAAGCCGCTCTATTGTCTATCAGCATATCCACCGGTAGGATAACGACACAACAACTCGCCGTCCTGCCGCGACATGAATCCCGCCGCTGCCATTTCAAAACATCTCCCGCCGGAGCCAGGCCTCGCGCACATCCTCGGACTCACCTGTGTCTCCTTTTCGCCTCAGTGTGTACCGTCTCCGGGTTCACGGTCCGGTCCTGACGCGCTGCAGCGGCTCCTTACCACCAGTCCCCGGCACCGGCAGGCAGCACTGATCCGCTGATTGGGCCTAGGCAGACGCTCACCCCCTCGGTGCAGCCAGACAGACAGCTCATTGGTCAGGCAGTCACTCCGTGAAGCCCAGACAGACAGCTGAATGGCCGTTCGTTCCCCCAGCAGATCCAGACAGCCAGCTGATTGGTTCTCCGGCCCTTATCACTGGAAGCACTCAGAGAGCTGATTAGTCGTTTATTTCCGCGGTGGCGACAGAGAGAGAGACCCGATTGGTTGGTAGTAATGTTGTCTGTGTCTGGATGGAGAGCCATGTTAACTCCAATGGGGCTACAGAATTTAAGAATCAATGTGTTCGTCATCAAAGTAACCGGGTCGTTATATGATTTCGACATGAATTATTTTACGTGGAGTAAAGGTTTCCTTGACTGGAGTCAGGAATTAAGAGAAGCGTGGTTGCTACATACATTTTTAAACCTTAATTCTCGTTATACCTGGTTCCTAGTGGGTTTCTATGCACGCATGTGCATGACAAAGACCCAAGACAGGGCAAACATAGCTGTGACAGCAGTGCAGATGGCTGATAAGAAACGTCATTAGTCCTATCAAAACGAATGCGCTGTAAAGCAGCCGTCTGTAGACTACTGTCTGTCTCATACAGGCTATGGCTGTAGTCTGTCAGCTCGGAGTGCGCCGCACAGTCCAAATGTTCTGACAAAGAAAACTCTTCAGCCTGCAGCGTCGTTGCACTTCCAGTGTAGGCTACCACGGACCACGGTTTAAAACCACTGCCAGGGGAGGAATGTGATAACTGATCAGCTGTCCTGTCCACAACTGCGGGTTTTACTAGATGGCTTACTGCAGTGCAAGTAAATGCGTTATCCTGCGTTAACCTTCCTATACAGCTCTGTGTACGCATAGACCGTGTGAACGATCTAAACAACTTGGCATGCAAAGAATCAGACCGACGTTCTCAAAATGGTATAGGCTACCTATTGTCAATTCTCTTAAAATTATCGCTCGTTAAAATCCACTGATAGCAATTGTCTCGATATGTCGTGATACAAATTGAAATGTCAATTTGAGATTTGTTTTTACATAGATGTTGCCACTTGTGAAGAAACAATAGAAAGCCATGTTGATGTTGGTGGACTTGCTGACCTACTTTGCATATTGACAATGACGTTAATTATCATTTACTTGGCATCGGACATTTTTTACTCCCATTTTTTTTTTGCATCACCTACTACCTAGGCAAAGGCAATGCCAACTATAGGTGATCATTTAGCTTTTTTTTTATTTTAGCCCTGTCGTGCAGCAGGGATTGTGATAGGTTACTGGTAGGCCTACAGTAGCCTATTATAATATTTTTGTGCATGTCATGTGGTTCATATATGGCTCTGTTTAGGCCTTAATTAGGATCAAAATCATTCACAGCTGATTTATGAAATAGAAAGCAGTGTATTCCCCATGGTTTTCACTATCTGGTGACCTGCAGGTAGGACATTATTATCTGGAGACACAGTCAGTCCATGCTATAATACACATTTTAATAACCTTGGTTTCAGGCTGTACACTGAATGAAGTTAGAATGTGCTGTAGCAACTGTTCATATTGACTACCACGGAGACTGAGCCCTCTAGTGGCTTCACAGGTTTTAACATCACTTGTTAGAAAGGTCTACAGCATGGATTGTGTTGCTTTTGTTCATAGATAAATAGTCTTTATTGTCCACTGGGAAAATTTGTTTTCACAGTCTGAACAGGGCCTCACAAATATACATACACACAAGGGCGGAGGTTTTGTTTCAACAGTAGGGGGGGCACATTATATCTGGGGGGCATCCCCCAGATAATTTAGATCGTCAAGCACTTCATTTCCTGCATTCTGGGTAACATTTTCTGCAACACTTTGTGGTGCAGATGTCTTTTTTATGTTAAGAAAATGATTCTTCATCTGTATTGTTCAAAACTTTCTGCACATTTAAATCATCATTACGTGTCACGGGATGTTTTTTTTTTTAGGAATCATCAGAATCAGAATGGGTTTTATTGCCAAGTACGTTTTTGAACACATACAAGGAATTTGTTTTGGTGTTGTTGGTGCACGTCACACATGTACATCTTAACAACAAATCTGTTACTAAAACTAACTAATCTTTAAATCTAAATAAGTCTATCTTTATTTTATTTTTTCACGCTCCTGTTGTGTTCTTTAACCCCCCAATGTAGCACAGGTAGACACAATTATTGTTTTTCGTCAGATCGTTTAAAGATGTCGAAATGTCCGACCACACTTGAGGCAGCTTCATTTCCCGGAGACAGAAAGGAGACGGAGGGACTGTGAGCTGCAAGGTTCAAGGTTGAATTTGTTGGGATATATTTACATGTAAGAAGGTTAAATACGTTTAAGCCCCCTGGCTGCACAGATTATGCAGACCGCTATGATTGACTGACACACACACACATTGTTAAAATCATACACTGGACGCTTTATTAGTCTTTCTACATGGGTTTAGTTAATGATCAGACTATAATAAGACCACGTCAGCTATGTAATCGCTGACAACCGGGACAGTTTCATAGTGGTTGGTGTAAACCGGGACATTTTAGAGTCCCGACAAAAGCCTGTGTGTGTGTGTGTGTGTGTGTGTGTGTGTGTGTGAATTGAATTTGGAGCAGTTTTTGGACAGCATTGAATATTAAGAACTAAAAACTAAATGACCGCACAATAAAGGTTGAGGAAAAAGGTTGACCATAACGCTGGCTCTTCCGTGTCTACCCTTCACAATAAAGGTCCAGTTTAAGTTCACTCAGCATTTCGTTAAGAGGAAACCTAATATAAAGGCATTTCTACCCCTCACAGTAAAAGCCCAGCTGAAATTCACTCAGATCATTTTGCTTAGAGGAAACTCAGTAAAAAGGCATTTTTGCAAACACTACATCTTATAGGAACTATATCTTATTAAGTTGCTGTGAGCTGTAAATTCACCACTTCTTCCTTTTCACTCAGACTCACCCACTATGCTCACCCTGAGTCCAGTTGTTTAAGTGTGCTGCTAACTTATAACACTAATAACATTACCATCGGCAAAATACCCCCGCAAATCAATTCCATACATCAACGTTAACCGTTAAGCCACTAAACCTGTTTGGAAGTGTTAAATTCATTAACAATAGGCTATGTGATGAGACGAGACAGCACTGCCATCATTTAATGCTGACTGTGGCGATATCAACATGCAATATTGTTGACGAAAAAGACCATATTACTGTAAAATGTAGTTTTAATGTGTTCTCCCTCTCTCGAGCAGCACACACACACTCACATTCTGGAGCCGACTGACTACTTTTTTGTGAGTCCGTCTCTCTAATCGGTCCGGTTCTGGTGGTTGATTAACGCAGATATTTGCTGATTGCTCTCATAACTAGGCAGATTGGGTGGCGCACGGTCCATGAGGCAAGTGTCTGTGATCATTTTATTGTTTTTTTATTTTTAAAGATTATTTTTGGGCATTTTAGGCCTTTGTTTTTATAGGACAGCTGAAGACACGAAGGGGGGAGGGGGGGGAATGACATGCAATAAAGGGCCGCAGGTTGGAGTCGAACCCCAGGCCGCTGCTTCGAGGAGTAAACCTCTATATATGGGCTATCCGGGCGCCCGATTGCTACACATTTTAATTGTGATATTTTGTGAGTACATTCAACGTTCTGTAACAGGTAAATGTAGTAGTAGCCTACAGTGTTTTCCTCTGAAGTAGGAGTAGGCCTACACTGTAAGTCAGTAGTAGGTTATACAGTGGAGTTGTATATTAAGTGCTTTGAGGTCCTTCTGTAAGTAATTTTGGGGTACAATGGTTCAGGAGAAAGCTTCAAGCGGCAATACCACAGGTCAAGCAATCGGCCCATTCCAAACAGGCACATTTAGAACAGGCACCGTACTAGTATATTAAAAACAGGAGTGTGTGTGGCTCAATAGCAGCAATCATGTTGATACTGCATTTTATGTAAGGCGAGGCAAGTCTATTCATATAGCACATTTTCATACACAGAGGCAATTCAAAGTGCGTTACAAAAAAATATACAAGAAGAGCATAGAAAGTGAAAAGAATAAAAAGTGTATAAAAGGTACAAAAACAACAATAGGTCACATCATTTTAGTGCAACTTACCAGCTGCAATTAAGGCAGAGTTTACCAGACAGTAGAGGCAAACGACAATTATCTTAGTCTTTGTTGAGTTGCAGGAAATATTGGCACATCCAGTCACTGATTTGGGCAATGCATATACCCAGTGAGTCTATGGGGGCAAAGTCACTCGATGAGAGAGGTATGTATAATTGAGTGTCGTCTCACTGCAGCAGGAAGCATGAAGTGCTCTAAAACTTCCTGGTAGACGGCTGCGTTGACCCTGGACCTCAGAAAACACAGTGGACCAACACCAGCAGATGACATGGCACCCCAAACCATCACTGACTGCGGAAACTTTACACTGGACTTCAAGCAACGTGGATTCTGTGCCTCTCCTCTCTTCCTCCAGACTCTGGGACCTTGATTTCCAAAGGAAATGCTAAATGTACTTTCATCAGAGAACATAACTTTGGACCACTCAGCAGCAGTCCAGTCCTTTTTGTCTTTAGCCCAGGCGAGACACTTCTGACGCTGGGTCTTGTTCAGGAGTGGCTTGACACAAGGAATGCGACAGCTGAAACCCAGGTCTTGCATACGTCTGTGCGTGGTGGTTCTTGAAGCTCTGACTCCAGCTGCAGTCCACTCTTTGTGAATCTCCCCCACATTTCTGAATGGGTTTTGTTTCACCATCCTCTCCAGGGTGCGGTAATTCCTATTGCTTGTACACTTTTTTCTACCACATCTTTTCCTTCCCTTCACCTCTCTATTAATGTGCTTGGACACAGAGCTCTGTGAACAGCCAGCCTCTTTAGCAATGACCTTTTGTGTCTTGCCCTCCTTGTGCAAGGTGTCAATGGTCGTCTTTTGGACAGCTGTCCAGTCAGCAGTCTTCCCCATGATTATGTAGCCTACAGAACTAGACTGAGGGACCATTTAAAGGCCTTTGCAGGTGTTTTGAGTTAATCAGCTGATCAGCTGATTATATTATGATAAAGTGTGGCACCAGGTGTCTTCAATATTGAACCTCAAATTTTCTGAGATACTGAATTTGGGGTTTTCATTAGTTGTCAGTTATAATCATCACAATTAAAAGAAATAAACACTTGAAATATATCAGTCTGTGTGGAATGAATGTATACATTATACAAGTTTCACTTTTTGAATGGAATTACTGAAATAAATCAACTTTTTCATGATATTCTAATTATATGACCAGCACCTGTATATATATACATATATATATATATGTATATATATATATACATATATACGTATATATATGTATATATATATATATACGTATATATGTCAATAAATTAAGTTAAGCATTCATAATTAGTTTGTTGTAGTTGATTTCTAATCACTGTCTCAATTCCAAATTAAATGAAAAAAGAAAACTAATACATGAAGAGACCAGGGATCACACGCTATCCTCAAAATAAGGAAGAGGCTCTGCTTTTAGAATAAAGGAGGAGATAAAAAACAAATGACAATGAGTTCTCTGCAGAACATAGCAGAAGTTCCGCCTTATTTTCTGTTGAGCGCACGTGTGGACTTGAGTCACATGACTTGACCAATGACTTGTGGCTTCACTTGGACTTTAGCCTTAGACTTAGACTTGGAATGACTTAAAATCCTCCCAAAAAAATGTGTGCTGCAAATTAACTTTTCATTTTACCAGCCACTCAGTATCAACCCTGCTTTCTGCGGAGTCCTCGGTAGCCTTCATACATTAAAGGTCCAATATGTAATATATTTACTGTAATAAATCCAAAAATGACCCCAATATGTCATCAGATATTAAGGAAACATGCTAAGTTGAAATACTATCTTTTCTGACAACAATGCTAATGCCAGTATTTTCTCCTTTTGAAATGTCCATAATGTCTGTTTGAGGTTTGGCCTGTGTGTTGGTATCAACTGCCCAGTTTGACAGCCAGATATACCTGTAAACACATAAACCCAGCGCGCTACAGCTGTAGGGTTAGTACAGCCATGAAAGCAGCACACAAACTAACGGATCAGCGGAGATAGATTCTACCCAACCTAAAAAAAACGGCATGTTTCTAATAGTTGCGTGACCAGAGACGTAACAAACCCGTCTGGGTAAATACTGGAGATGTATTTGAAAGATGGAGACAGTTTAGAGTAGGGTGACCAGACGTCCTCGGTTTCCGGGGACAGTCCCCAGTTTCGGTGACCTGTCCCCGGCTGGAGCTGTCCCCAGAAATGTTCCCGGTTTTCACTGTGACTGACAGACCCGAAATTGGAATGAAATAGTCGTGCACCCTACACGCACAGGCTCAAGACAGCCAGAGCAAGCACTGCTCTGAGCTCAGAGATGTTCTAGAATGCCCATATTTTATGATGCTAAAATCACTGTTTATTTACATGGAGTCTGGTGGGTTTAGCGAACGCAATTTCGCGGACTTTTTATGTTTTAAAAAAAGGATCTTACTCTTTAACAGAAAGGTCGACCTCCTTAGAAATCCTTTCCATAATGTTGTCAGACACTTAGAATATTAATCTGAGCCTGTCAGCGGCAAAACGAGCACTTTTATGAACGTAAAAACAAGCTGGACAATTGACGTCCTACTAACTTACATTGTAGCTTGTTTCAGCGTTGCCGACTGCAGCGATCTCATTTAATACTGGACCAATGTCAAAGGAAAATATTTCCTCAATAGTTTTAATTGTATCTGATACTCAATGAGCTGTTGCAGAAACAAGCCCAGCGTGAAGCAATAAAGCAAAAGCTGTCAGATAAATGTAGTTCAGTAAACATTACAACAGTTCCCTCTGAGGTGTAGTGGAGTACAAGTATGAAGTAGCAGCAGGGGCGATTCTAGGATCAGACCTTTAGGGGGGCTCAGCCCCTAATGAGAATGTGACACGGATATGGCGCATGAAAAAGTCTTAACCCCATTGCTGTGACAAATTGCAAGAAAATTAACATTGAACTTACATGAAATGTTATCATATTTGCATTCTGCATAAATCTCTACACACCCATTACTCTCTGTAAAAAAACTCTTCACTCAACACATGCATCAGTACAACAAGCGGTTCCCGGGTAATCTGGTTTTGAAATTGCAACAAAATTTCTACATGGTCTCCAGCTTTGGGTACAAATTATAATGTATTCTCATGTAAACTATTTATGTCAGCACAGATATTTTTTGTAAATTGCTTAGCTAGTGTATTCCACCATGATGGTTATTATATTGCCAGATTCCAGACAATCCCACTTACTTATATATATCCCACTTTCAAATATAAATATATATTTCTACTGGTATGCTTCCTAGTGACATTAATGCAAAAATATGAAGAAAAAATTATTCCACCTGTGTGTGCTTGGTTAAAATTCTGAAGTGCAAAATAGTTCAGGCTACAGCACAAATATGTCCATCCATAGATATATGAATAATCAAGTCTAACCTCTGAATTTCTTTTCAAAGTGCACCAGATTGATGCATTTAAACATTAAAATACACAAAAATGTCTTACATTATTTTTTCATATATTATATTTCAACATTCGTGTAGCTACTCACATTGAATTATATAGCTAGAGTACCCGAGTTGGTTACTCGCAAAAACAACTGAGACACAGCCAGTGAAGTGATCCCGACTGGTCCTGGCTAACGCCATCATGCTAACGTTACCGGAGGACCAGGCAAGCAACCACGGCTGTAGCCTGTTCAGCGGCTGTAGCTGACAACGGTGAGTTATTTGAAGCCAAGAGAGGGGGCTGTAAATCGGAAAGAGAGGACCCTGAGTTTGCAGTGTGTTTAGCGATTGTTGCCGTAATTCTAACCCAATAAAGTGTGTTCAGTCGGGTTGGAAAAGGACGGCAAGGTAGTAGTATTTTTAGTGGTTCCTATCGTAATTCTAAGCCGAGGAAGTGTGTCTGTCTGGCGTGTGGAGAGGATGGCGAGGTTGTGGGATTTTTAGCAGTTCCTACGGTAATTCTAAGCCGAAAAAGCGTGTCTGTCAGTTAGGTACAGAGCTCCGTGTGATCACGGGCTTTTATGACTGTCAATATAGCCAGCATCTAACGTTAGCTACTCCGCTGTACAGTGGAGTAATGTCTGGCTATGTGAGACAAGCGTCTAGCAACATTGTTGGATGCTGCGGTCTCAGCCTGGCAACCAACGTGAACTTGGAGTCTGGGAGGAGGGGGCGGGGGAGACGACTCTTTCTCTGCAGTATTTAGAATTTGTACTGCAGTAACTATTTTAAACACTAGCTGTCAGTATTACATATTGGACCTTTAAACAAAAAAAAATTACAATAAAGTTCTCTGAATAACAAAAGGCGTGCCTCAGGGGTCAGTCTTCGGGCCACTGCTATTCATTCTCTATATATCAGAAACATTGATCATAACGTGTCTAATGTCAAATTTCATTTGTTGATGACTCTGTACCAGAGGTGGAGTGGCAATCGGGAGAGTCGGGACTTTTTCTGGTGGGCCGGTAGTGTTTCGAGGCCGCGAGGGCCAGTCTGATAATAGTTATACATTGCAAGTTCTTAGCAACACCATCCGGCGGCCTGGTGTGCGGCCGCTTCCCTGCCGCTGCCCGGCTGCTTCCCGACCGCTGGTCAAACTGTGCAGCCTCTGCTCAACCTGTACGACGGGCCGCAGCAGCCTCTTATTTCAATACAAACCCAGGCTAATCAGAAAGCACTAACGGGCACAACCATGTCTAGGATTTTCAGAAATATGAATAATGATATGACGTAAAGCCATCGAACACCTCTTTTATTCTTTGTCACGTTTGGAAGTCTATCGGTAACGTTAACAGACAGTGTGTGAGTCTAATGATGGAATGCCAAAAAAGAAAAAAATGTCTTAGACCCAACGTATTCTGAATACTTGGATTACTTCCACATTGAATTCCATTTTATAAGTGTAGGAATGCGGCACTCAAATCCTGCTTACTAAACAGGCCTATTCTGGTGTGTTCTGCTGTTCCAACTGGCTGAATGTGTTCGGCCCAAGTCTCCCTGTAAGTGCAATATATTATAATTTGCTGTAGATGAACAAAGACTATAAGGGTATGTTTATGCAAAAGATGTTTTGCTTGGTTAAAAAAGAGAAGAATTGACCAATTTTCCCTTTTCAGTTTCTTTATTTACACTGTTAAAAGTGGGAAAATAGACTGAGACTTTAGACTTTCTGTGCAGAATTTGCTATTACATATATTGCTATTACATCTAACATTAGCATTTTCCCTTACCCTTTTCCTGATTTTACAGGATAAAAACATAAAAGGATGATATGAAACATTCCATAAAAAATGTCAAGATTGTTACAGCTGCCTATATTCAAATGAATGTTCTTTCATTAAGAATGACACACTAATAACGGTCCATCAATATAAAACAGAAACTCAAACTGAATGTGATGATGGCAAAATAATATTTTTTTAAACTATGCCACCAAATATCATGTTATCCACATGAAACAATGTTATATTGTTTATTCCACAGTAGCATTACTAACAAGTACCTGAACAAGCAGATAGATAGTTGTATTTGTAGTCGCGAACTGCATACTACAAAAATCTAACCGCAGTCTAAGCTACCATGAGCTAATTTTAGCTAACGTTAGCTAAAATGTCAAACGGGGCTAGTCTTTCAACGGCTCTGGGGCTAGTAAATCAGCACGTAGGAGAATGTAAAGTCACATGTCAACTATAAAACAGCAAGGTGACCAGTAACACTACAGCAGACGACTACGCTGGGCTAAAAACAACTTACTTTAAGATGCTTCTTCAGGTTGGAAGTGAAGGAATTTGGACGCTGAAAGGAAGTTGGTTGCTGACAAGCAGAGGCTGCACTGCACAGTTATATATATATATATTTTGTTCTCCCTTCTCTTCTTTAATGTGAAATGCTGTTTGAATTTCCAAGATAGAAACAAATTCCTAAACAATGTAATTTAATCAACATTTATTTATATAGCACTTTACAGCAACCAGCAGGTATTTCATTTGTAACTGTAACGGAATACAGTTACTCATAATTTGTATTCTAAATACGTAACGCCGGTACAAGTATTCCATTACTCCCCAACACTGCATATTCAGAAGCTGGCAAAAAGATTAAAACTTAATCTAGGTTTTTATTTCAGGATCAAACCCTGCCTTTGGTTCGAATCTAGAAAGAGGCTGGTCGGTTTTACGTCTGTACTTGACTTTGGTGATGTTTAATACATGCATGCTTCATCTCAAAGTGTACATGCACTGGACAGTGGACACTGTATACCATGGATCTCTGAGGTTCATCACTGGTTTTAAGTTTGCTGTAGGGTGCACGATATTGACAAAATGTGATATTGCGATATCGATTATGAATATTGTGATATCGATATTAATTTAATTAATTATAAAAAAATATAAATATGAAGAGAACAGGACACAACTTTTCTTTCTCTTCTTTGATTTGTTCCGTTTTGTTGTATCTATCTATTTCTTCACTTACACTGTCACTCTGTCGAAATATGCACACACGTGGTACGCTCCATAGGGTTTGTCACGTAGTGGACACGTGCGCTGACGTGCACTAACGTGTGCAAGTGGCACAGTAACTGGCCAATGAAATTATGATCATTACAGCGTTTCAAGCGGGCTCTAAATCAAAGACAACTAAGCCACACAGCCAACGGACGGGACGCAGCGCTCCACAATAGTGTCTGCTTTTAACCTGATGGTATGATCTCTGCCTGTCATCACACACAACTGGTTACACATCAACGTTCATTGGCTGAGCACTGTGCAGAAGAAATTGACAGCGTGTTAGAAAGACAGAAGGAGACAAAAGGAACTGAAAGGGAGAACATTAAAAGAAGAGAAGTCCTGGTTTTTATCTATTAGGCTAAATAGCATCAACACTGGATGCTCTGTAGATAACCAGGAGATGTGCCTGCATGGAAATAATGTTGAAAATAAAAAAACAGCATAGTATATATTTTCTGGAATTACATTACATTATTACATGTATTTATTCCTGTAGCCTAAATGATGGAAGTGCAACTAATCAACTCTTGTTACTGAAGACACTTGGTTGTTTTAACTATTTTGAATGTTTTTTGAGTGTAGTAATACAATTAAAAAATATATGTTACAAGCATTAACAGTAAACAGAATAAATATTTCCACAAAACAGTTACAGTACACATGGTCTGATTGTGAGGAAATTCAATTCAATTATCACTGACTGTAAAAATGATTAGTAAAAAGACATACAACAGATACAAATTCAAGATAACAAATATATGTCAAAGTTAAATATACAAAGGCGGTGCAAAGGAGAGAAGCTTTTTTCTGAGTTTCTGTGTGTTGGACTTGAGGTGTTAGAGCGTAGAGGCTAGAACAGTTCATTGCCACTCTGTCCTGAGCAGAGCAGATCCCAGACCAGAAATATCTGGCTGCCTTTCCAGTCCTCCTACCTATCTCATTTTCTACAGCTAAATACATTCATAAAGGCATGTTGTTGTGCTGTTCATTGCTATTCAGAAACAAAGAGCCCCAAAATGCAGTCCTTTTGATGAATACATGTAAGCAGGTACTCAAACCATCAACTACTGCACTAGCCTATATGTATATGTCTATATATCACATAAAACACATCTAATGGAATCCATATACCCTGATCTGGTAAGCACTTACTAAGTATGAGCATGTCAATGGGCTGTAGTACTTTTATCTAGTATAGGGCTATATCTTGAACAAGATGTTTTACATTTGGAATGTCCATTGCTGTATTGATTAGATTAGATAGACTTTAGTGCTACAGCAGCAAAATATCACAGCACATATATACAGAATATACATACAGAATATACAAGAAATAATAAATAGGATAGAATACAAGAACATATATTCAAAAAATAAAGATAAAAAAATACAAAGGAAAGAATGTACAAACGTATATACAAGTTAGGAATACAAAAAAAATGTATAACTACTTAAATAGTATTCATGAAGATGTAAGTAAAAACCTATGTTTGTGCAAGTTGCACTTAGTTAGATTTTATGGATTTATAGAATGGAAGGATACAATGCAGATTTTTATTTATCTATTTATATATTTTATGCATATGCTCTTTTGAAATTGAAAAGTCAAATAATAATAACAAGGACAGTCATACACAGTTCAGAATACTGACAGGAACTAAGGTCAGTCAAAGCAGGCAGGTAAAGCATGTCCTAGCAGCGCTCCTGTCCTCACCTCTGCACCAAGAGCCTATATTGTAGTACTGGAAATTTCCCAGGACGTGTCTCTCACACAAAGGTGGCTACCTCTGCAACACCCTGCACGTCACACGCCTTGTTAACGCGGTATAGACGTGCACTGTAGAAGGCAGCGTGTGCGCGTCCAGGCGGGCTGATGGAGCGAGCAGAAGGATGCGGTAAAATAGATAAAACCCCGATCTGGTTAAATCGTTAAATCAGATACTGAAAGTGTGCATGCGGAGCAGCCGGAGGAAAGAGCGCAGGCAAAGTGATGCTTCAGCACGTTGGACAGCTCTGCTCTGCTTCTCTCTGCATCTGATCACCAGTAGCCTGGCTGACACGATTCTTCTCCAGGTAAGAATACTGCTGCGTGTGTCTTTGTAGTTCAAAGTTCTAAAGCGTGCTAATAAATATGATTTAGTGCGTTTAAGTCAGCATGAGTGTGTGCAGGCCGGCGTGGACGGGGTGAGGGCGCGTCTCCCCCCAATCTCGATATACAGTCTAAACTAGGAGATGAGAATATGGAAAAAGTGAAAGAAAGAGCAGAATGCATACTCTCACAACGTCATTCTAAAAAGAACAGGAGAGTTATGTTGGTTTTATTGCGTGACATTAACATCGTGTTCGTGTTAGGATGCGTGTACGTTTGAGCGGGCTTAAAGAAGACAGAGCCATTGCCTGTACTGAGTTCTTTGGTGCAACGACACATGCAGAGGTGCAGGGGTCTACCAGCAGAGGGCGCCCCTGCGCCGCCTTCCACTGACCAGACCAGCATTTGGTGCATGTGGTGGCTAAATGCAATATACTTTACATTACCGCTTATCACCTTACAAAGCATAATGTCTGTTTCCTCATTTTTCTCAGTTTGTTCTCTGAAGCAGTCATTAGCTTCTATACATTAAAACAGTTCAAACCCCACACACTGACAGAGTTGAAACTTGCTATGGATGTCAAAATGACATACATTAGAGCACTATAGGAAGCTGAGTTCGGCACTCCCGTTGAGGAGGTAAACTGGAAAGATCTGAGAGGAAAGCCTTCATGACGTGTTGTGCAACTATGTTTGACATAACACCACTACACTTAACACCAACGTCTAGATATGTTGCTTTGGTAACGTAGTGAAAATCAAGACTTTCTGGAGTAGGTGGCAACTCTTTATAGCGCTGCCTCAAGGTATGTATACTGGGTATTAAAGAGGAGTTTCCCCATTCCTTTTGCACACACGTCTCCTACACTAGTTTAATACCTAATCCAGCCTTTTCTACAGCACTGAGAGACAAACCTTATTAGTTTGATAAAATATGGGATTTTTAATCATGTGGATGTCATTAAAGACTTTAACAAGAGCCGTCTCAGTGCTGTGGTGTGGTCGAAAACACGACTGGAAGGCATCAAAACTGTTGTTTACTGACAAGAAAAGGTTGAGTTGTTTTTTCAATGATTTTACTTAAAAATGGAAGGTTTGATATCGGCCTATAGTTGCTCATTAGTGACGTGTCTAGATTGTTCTTTTTTAAGAGTGGCTTAATGACTGCAGTTTTCAGGGCCTGTGGGAAGATACCTGAGAGAAGAGACGTGTTTACAATCTGTAGAAGATCTGTAGCCAAACAATTGGAAACATTTTTGAAAAGGCCCGTTGGTAGAATATCAAGGCAGCAGGAGGAGGTTTTCAGATGTTGTATAATGTCCTCCAGGTTTTTATGGTTAATCATATGAAATTGGGTCATATTGGCATATGTTTTGCCTGGACACTGTGACAACACATACCCTGTACTCGATATGGAAGCACTGACTGTCTAATTTTCTGAATTTTGTCTTTGAAGAAGGTGGCAAAATCATTGTAGGCCTTGGTGTATAAAAGTTCAGATGCTACTGCTACTGGAGGGTTTGTTAACCTATCGACAGTAGCAAACAAAGCACGTGAATTATTATTGTTTTTGGCAATAATGTCCGAGAAGAAGGATCGCCTTGCATTCCTCTGTTCCAAAGTCTCTCTTTATAGGTGTTGTAGTGGACCTGGAGATTAGTTTTTTCGCCACCTGCGTTCTGCTTTTCGATACTCTCTTTTTTCTGTTCTTACCAGTATGGCATTTCTCCATGGAGATCTTTTCTTATCAGAGACAGTTTTTACCTTAATGGGAGCAATGGCATCAATAACATTTGTAATTTTACAGTTGAAATTGTCTACAAGCTCAGTGACTGAGACCCCTGAGAGGGTGGGTGTGGAGGAGAAAAGCTGAATAAATGTTTCACTGGTGTTGTCAGTGATATACCGTTTTCTTATTAACTTTGTTTGGACACTTTTGTGCACAGAGATAGTGCCGTTAAAGAAAACACAGGAATGATCAGAGAGAGCAGCATCAGTCACCACAACCTTGGAAATGTTCAGACCCTTCGAGATAATCAAGTACAGAGTGTGCCCCTTGTTGTGTGTGGGCTCCGTCACATGCTGAGTCAGTCCATAGTTCTCAAAAATACAACACAGTTCTTTGGTCCCTCTATCCTGGGGGTTGTCAACATGAATGTTGAAATCACCAGCAATAACTACACAGTCAAAGTTAATACAGATTATAGACAGCAGTTCAGTGAAGTCATCAAAGAAGGAGGCACAGTATTTAGGTGGCCCGTAGATATTTAGAAATATAGCTCAAGGGCAGGACCATAGCTGAAGAGCCACATATTCAAAAGAAGCTATGAAATATTTGCATACATTGGAATGAGTCATTAAACAAAATGGCGACTCCACCTCCTTTCTTATTCGCTCTATTCTCACTCATAAAACTGTTAGGAGGAGCTGATTCTATAAGAACAGCATCACTGTTATTATAGTCAAACCAGGTTTCAGTTAAAAACATAACATCAAGATTGTGCTTAATAATAAACTCATTGATTAAAAATGATTTCCCCGCCAAAGACCTGACGTTTAGTAAGGCTAATGTCAGTGTGTTGAAATAATTAGCATTCTCATTTTTTGGGACAGACTGTGGCTGACAAGGAATGGATGCTAAATTGACTGTGTTTGCAGTTAAGTGGTTCTTATTACTTAGTGGTTTCACCACTCTCTATGGTCTATTATTGATTCCAACTGGAATGATAGGGGGGGTCTGTGGGCTAGCAGAGTTATTTGAGCAGTCAGACAAGAGGGGCCTGAAGGGGGCGCTCTTGAAGAAAACAGATAGAGATATGGGTTGATTTGTAGAGGAAGAAGAGCTTGACTGGGGCATGAGCAAGGGGGTAAGCTTCTCGTCGGAAAGCGTAGCTCCTATTGCGCCATTTTGATGCTACCAAGCCATCACCTCCCGTTAGCATCCCATTGACTCCCATTCATTCTGACGTCACTTTGACAGAGAATACCTTTACATCTGAGGCGTTTAAAGACTCTATTTGTCCGTTGTTTATTTCTAAAGAAACACGACAATGTATAAAAGGCTCCATTACCTTGTAGCTCACGTTATGGCTCCGTAGCAGACGTTTTTATAACAATAGGCTAACGATTGGGTCATAACCACGAGACTTCCTGTCTCATAGTAGAGGAGTTACCGTATAGTACAGGAGAAGCTCTCAGGCAGTTTGGACTTCCATCAGCTGTTTAAGTGTAATGACTAATGTTAACTATTATTTTAGTGATCAATAATGAGCCTGTGTCTATGTTATCTCCTTACATATACCTACGCTCTCCGTCTCTGCTAGATTGGGAATGATTGAGATTTCTCTTGGCACAGCTACCAGAAGACTTCCAACTTTCAGACAGGTTGCTCACGTCACATCTACGTCTTCAAGCTCAGTTGGAGGCTGCTCAGTAACGCTCAGCCATCACCAGAGAAGTGACTTCACTGGTCTCCGTCCAGAGACACAGGATCTGTCCATTTTATATATGTTAATGGCCATGAGGCGTGACTGGGAAGTGCGCTTGTGCACATGTCCACAAAATGTAAAGGGAGGGCGTGGGATGAAGCAGGGTCTTCTGTTTTCCAGCATGTTTCTGTATTTGGTTGTATATTTGGTTGTGTTGTCTGTATTAAGCTGTGTTGTGTGTATTTGGTTGTTCTGTCTACGTTAGGTTCTCAACTGTCTGTTAAGTCGCTATCGCCGAATGAGGTAACCAAATGGCAGAGGTGGAAAGAGTACTAGAATATTGTACTCACTTATAGGTCCAAAACTTCTAACTGTTACAGTAACTTAAGTTACAAACAAAAATCACACCAACTTGTACTGTAATCGATCTGCCATCAAATTTACAGAGACCCAACAATTCCCCCCAAGAGCAGGCATTTGGGGCAACAGTCGCAAGGAAAAACTTCCTTTTAACAGGTAGAAACCTCAGGCCCTGGCTCTTGGTGGGAGGCCATCTGCCTTGATCAGTTTGGGGAGAGGGAGAGACCAGCGCCACCCTGACCCTTGATGGAAATAATCATTGTTTGTTCACCAGTCTGGCTCATTAAAACATGACTAACATTGTATATCCCTACTTCAGAGGGTGGTTATTTGGTTGTTTTCTACATTTGGTTGTGTTTTTGTGTATATAAAGCGTAGTGAAAGCCTAGGGTTAGGGTTAGCAGCTCATCTAAACTTTTAGCTGAGGTGAAGGCAAGCAGTCACGTCAGGATACTGATGTAGGAAATTATAAAAATATTTATCCTTCAAGTTTACCATCTTTTTCATACTTGGACCATAACATAATAATGCATCCACAAGCACTTGAACAGAAGTTGTTATCCATGATTATTGAAAAAGTAAAAATGACACTGTTTTTCACTCCAGCTGCAGCCACCACTGCTCTCCCCTTTTCCCGCTAATGCCCACAACAAAAAAACAGAGAAGTTGAAATGTTGAATTGCATTCAAAAAGTACCAGAAATTAACAATTGTAACACATTGTCTAAATATATCCAGCTATTTGCAGAACACATCTTGTAAAAGCAATTCATTTGAAATCATAACCTTTGATTTAATTATTACTACTATTAATACTGTTATAGTCTTGTATTACCACACCTATCTCCACAGCGCTGCGGCGGAAGGTCTGGCTAGTCCACACAACATTCCGGGGGGGAATATTTGCACCCCGCAAAAGAAAACTCCTCATCCAATATTAAATGAAGTTAACTGTTGACATAACACAGTAACGTGAGTTATTTAAATGAGCTGATACATGGTTAAACGTAATTGGCTCTTACCAGTGTATCTCCGTGTGTACTTTGTCTACAGCAATCCCACCAATCAGTCCCAAAACGTCCCAGTTAGAGAGGAAATGACCTAAACTTATTCTTTGTAAATCTTTACAGTCATTCCCTGAAAGAACCGAGCAGGTCTGACTTGTTGCACCATCCAGCTTCTTCTTAAAACTGGCCATTTTCAGCGTGTAACGTTGCTCAGTGGTTCCAGTTAATGTTGCTCCATGCGAGCAAACTTAAAGAAAGAGGAATGTGAAGGACATCCGGCGGAATTTCCAGCAGCACCAGAAACTATCCCGTAAATGAACCGTCATCGATATAGACTTCTACTACCGGTATTATTAACCCTATCTGAAAATCATTACAACCATTTGCAGCCATTTTGACTACAACCCTCAGTAGAAAATCAAGCTACAAGCTGTTGTCCAAAAAGATTAACAAGGCTGTAGTATGACCTGTAAACTCAAACAAACAAAATGAAAAACAGTATTCAATTTCAGCATCTACTGTATGAGTGAGCATAAAGATTTGCAACAAAACTATCCTGAGATGTAGTTTTTCTAGTTGGCAAGGTGGTGTTTTCATTCTGTTAACCACTGAAAACATTTGCAAGTACATTGGAAGCTTTGTCTCACTGAGATTGTTGCATGTTTTGTGTTGACAGTTCATTTCCCAGAATGACATCACTGGTTTATGCCATAATAATGTCAGTGGCCATGTGCCTGTCAATCACAACAAAGCCTTTTAAGAGGGTATTTTAATGATCATTATGCTTGTTTGTGTCAATTTCAATTCAGTGTCAAATGATTGTGTTCTCCCTCTGCTATAGGATGTCAGGAAACCTGTCTCTGTGGGTTTCCACTCCTGCAGATCCTTTACAAAATGGCCCGCTGAACTCATCTGCTCCACCATGGGAGGCTCCATCCTTTACTGTGGCTGCCCGCTGCCGTGTAGCAGCCACCCTGGTGCTGTTTGTCTTTGCCGCTTGCAGTAACCTGTCAGTCCTGATCAGTGTGTGCTGGGGTCGGGGTTATCGCCTGGCAGCACACCTCCGCCCGCTCATCGCCAGTTTGGCATCAGCTGATCTGGTGATGACTTTTGTGGTCATGCCACTGGATGCCATTTGGAATATTACAGTGCAGTGGTATGCTGGTGATATGATGTGTAAGCTGCTGTGTTTTCTCAAGCTATTTGCCATGCACTCAGCAGCATTCATACTGGTGGTGGTAAGTCTGGACCGCTATCGGGCCATTCTTCATCCTCTGGATTCGCTCGATGCTGGGCTCAGGAACAGACGCATGCTTCTGGCGGCCTGGACTCTGAGCCTGCTGCTGGCATCCCCACAGGTACAGTAGGTTCTAGGTTACACACTGAGCCGTAAGGCCTCTATCATCTATCAGCTGGTGCTGAGTCTAAAGCCCTATTCGCACGGGACTAGTTTTACCTGGGGACCTCTAGTAATTTGTAATAATTGCAGAAGTCGTCTGTCTGTGTCAGATACAAATTACACAACAAATGAACTACCTACCTATATTTTGCCATCTCTGTGATTAGGGGTTGGATTGGCTGCATTGGCAATTATACATGAAAGTTTTGACAGAGCCTCTAACATCAAATGTGGGGTATCAATAAATTTGACGAGACGGTTTGCAATCTACAACCATGCGTAACGTCAACTTGTGACCAAACTACACTTTGCATACTCAAGTTTATTCGCTCTTAACCAGTTGATGGAAACGCTTCTAATTCACATATTCTTTTTTGTGACATTTTAAAAGTTCGCTTAAAATGGAAATGACTAGTGACAGGACTTTCATCTATCACACACTCTCAATTACGGACAGTTTTTGGAGCTTTCAATTTTCCTAAACTGTGTCTCTTCGGAGTGTATGAACAAAATCGTCTTTGTGTCTTCGTGTAATCGTGTCTTCAGTTCAGCTCCATGGCTGGGCCAGGTTTACAGATAACTGTTGTTTTACTGTAAAAGCAACAACTGTATGTCAACATGAGGCAACTTTACATGATAATATTAGTATTCTTATTATGCTCCAGCCATACATTGACGTTAAAGTTAGTAAAGTTGGCGCAATATGATTGGCTGTGTTAAACTAACCACAATGCTGACGAAAAAACAATTACTGTGCATGTAATCTGGCTACTAACACGTCTGAAAAATTCAGCTGAAATAACTTAGTTTTAGCATGGACATCTAGGTTAAAGAATACGTTTAGCTATTGTTGAAATATCCAGTAAATGAATGTAAATATTTCTCAAACACTTTAATGAATACAAAGAGGATCAAATAAATAAATAAATACACAATGAAATATATCCATCTAACTCAATCAATGTGTAATTATTCTTTCTGTTGTCAACAAATCCCATTACAAATTAGTACCCACAATGTCTCAGTCCGTCTCTCAATAGAAGAGACTTTCCTACTCTGTCTGTGGATTTCAGTCCAAAGCCCATTGGTTCCTACTGAAGAGATATACTTTTACAAATACCTCACAAATAATTTTAAAAAGACAGTAACTGGTCACTATTTATTTTCCAAACATTACTAACAGGAGGAAATAGTGCATTTGTTGGGACTACTTTCAGACTACTCTCTAGTGATTATTTGTGGCAGCAAGATGATGTAATCTCAAGACACTTTTCAGATAGAGTAGGTCTAGACCACACTCTATAATTAACAAAGACCCAACAATTCCAGTAATTCCCCCAAGAGCAAGCATTTAGTGCAAAAGTGGCGAGGAAAAACTCCCTTTTAGGGAGAAACCTCGAGTGGTGAGGGAAACTTCCTTTGAGTGAGAAACCTCGGCAGACTCAGGCCCTTGGTGGGCGGTTGGTAGACTGACTAGCCCTGTTTGACATGCTAGCTAACGTTAGCTAAAATTAGCTCGTGGTAGCTTAGACTGTGGTTAGATTTTTGTAGTATGCAGTTCGCGACTACAAATACAAAAAATCTATCTGCTTGAAACAGAAGAACACACCAGAATAGGCCAGTTTAGTAAGCTGGATGTGATGGCTGCATTCCTACACTTATAAAATGCAATTCAATGTGGAAGTAATCCAAGTATTCAGAATACGTTACTCAGATTGAGTAATGTAACGGAATATGTTACAAATTACATTTTTGGGCATGTATTCTGTATTCTGTAATGGAATACGTTTTGAAAGTATCCTTCCCAACACTGGGCGTAGCAGGGCACTGCAGGGCATAGCAGGGCGCCTAGCAGGACAATGACGACAGCTGCAACCATGATTTAGGTGACACCCTAATCCAGGGAAAACTGTGGGGCGAGAAAACATAAGGGCTCAGGGGAACCACCTCTCCAGAGCTAGGTTAGTAGCAAGCATTTGCACACAGATGAAAAGAGAGAGGAGAGAGGAGCTCAGTGTGTCAAAGGAAGTCCCCCGGCACTCTAAAACTATAATAGCATAGCTAAGAGCTGCAGAGAAGCAGAGATAGGGAGGGGACGCATCGTTACTGTGGCTACACACCCTCCCCTGCTGGTCTAGGCGAACGCTGCAACTCCTCACTCCCTAACTATAAGCTTTATCAAAGAGGAGAGTTTTAAGTTTACTCTTAAATGTGGTGACGGTGTCTGCCTCCCGAACCCAGACTGGGAGCTGGTTCCACAGGAGAGGAGCCTGGTAGCTGAAGGCTCTGGCTCCCATTCTACTTTTAGAGACTCTAGGAACCACAAGTAACTCTGCATTCTGGGAGCGCAGTGCTCTAGTGGGACAATAAGGTACTAAGAGCTCTTCAAGATATGATGGTGCTTGACCATTTAGAGCTTTGTAGGTCAGGTGAAGGATTTTAAATTCAATCCCTGATTTTACAGGAAGCCATTGCAGATAAGCTAATACAGGAGAAATATGATCTCTTTTCTTAGCTCTTGCAGCATTCTGGATCAGCTGGAGAGTCTTAGGGACTTATTTTACCAACCTGATAGTAAGGAATTACAGTAGTCCAGCCTGGTAGTAACAAATGCATGGACTAGTTTTTCAGCATCGTGTTGAGACAGGATGTTCCTAATTTTGGCAATGTTACGAAGGTGAAAAAGGCTGTTCTTGAGGTTTGTTTTAAGTGGGCGTTAAAGGATATATCCTGATCAAAAATAACTCCTAGATTTCTGACAGTAGTGCTGGAGGCCAGGGCAATGCCATCCAGAGTAGCTATATCTTAAGATAATGAGGTTTGGTGGTGTTTAGGGCCCAGCAGTGTGGCTCACTGATGTGATTTTAACATCAATGGAGTGCTGTGACACAGAGGAAGAAGATATATCAAGCTTTGGGTACACACTTTTAGCAGGATACATTCATTGTTGGTTTGCTCTTCATATACTGTATGTTGACAACTAGAAATATGAAATATAAACTCATAATACCTATACTGTACCTTATTAGCAATTACTGCATTATAATTGGAATCAAGTACTGTCTTCTCCTGTCGCCTGTCAGTGACCACTGATGTGGTTAGTAATTCTCTTCCTCACACTACTCCTGTGTTCCTTCTCTGACATCATTTTTATCAACACTGTGTTCACCCACAGCACTGCCATGAACAACCATTTAATGCACACTAGTTCAACTCATGTGGAACCACTGTTAACCCTAGCATCTTGCTGAGTTAACAAACAGCTCACTTTAGCTTCATCACCTTTCAGGGTTTTACTTACCATTAAGCCGTTTTGGGCACCACCTAAGACGAATAAACGTAAAAATCAATGTGTGCATCAAAACTAACTATATTACTTTTCTCAGATCTAATGATTGTAGTTGAACTTCTTTAGCAAGTTATATCCTTAAGCTTTTTGAGTGTTATTTATTTATCATCTTCTCTAGCTTGTCCAATGTTTTAGACACAGATATGGTAATAATGGTAAAAAAATGTTTTCTTGATTCTTGATTCTTGAATTTTCTTGAAGGAGGACCCCTTCCCGTCTTCCCCAAACCGGAAAAACACTGCCTTTTACATCTGGACTCTAGAACATTCAATGACTAATGTTGGCCTCAATGTTATGTTTTTTACATGGTATAAGTGGTACACTCTGAGGTGCATTAAAAGGACTACACACTGCTACACTGTTTGTGCTGCACTGTATTTTTCTGTGAATACATGGAATTCATTCCTCATCTCTTTACACTCCTCAGCTGTTCATCTTTCGGGCCATTAAAGCTGATGGAGTGGACTTCACTCAGTGTGTCACCCATGGAAGTTTCCGGTATCTCTGGCAGGAGACGGCATACAACATGTTTCACTTTGTGACACTGTATGTCTTCCCCCTACTTGTCATGACTTTCTGCTACACCTGCATCCTCACCAAGATCAATCGGCAAATGCACAAGAGCAAAGGTGTGTGACTCTCTAAAGACATTTAATTGTCAACGAAGTAACGAACCACATTAAGTCTCATCAATGTAACAAAGTTGTTTTTTATGTACTTTTACAATTTTGAGTATTTAAAAAAAAAAAGGATTGTACTTTGCGACAGTCACATGAAAATATCATAATAACTGATGTGTGAATGGAGACGAAGAAAGGAGATAAATTGGAAGCTGCAGCAGAAAAGCTGCAGGAGCTTCATATTCAGAGAGGTGACGGTGTGCACTCCGCTGACACTCTGTGCTACATGTTGACCTTCACTGGTGGAGTGTCAGGAGGGCAAGCAGTTTGTGAACTGTACAAACACAATGCAACACAATTAAGTATGAAATCATTATAGGTTATAAATAAGGTTAGCATCATTGTTAAATAAATGACATTACATTTAACTTAATTGCTGATTTAGTGCACCACGTTGCAAAGCATGCTAAGTGACATGAATGTTTGTATCTGCAGCCACTGTGAAGTTTATATTGTATTTACATCCCTGTGTTGGATGCCTTAGTGATGCTTTATTCTGCTGTTATATAATTAACAGACGAGCAGTGAGACAATCCCACAGGTTAGAGACAAACCTCCAGGTTAGTTAATAGAAAAAGAAGGCAAACAGTAAAATGAGGACCCAAACATCCAACATAGTTTAAAGACCCACTTCCTGCTTCAGTTTAGATTTATCCGAAGGACGGTTTTCCTTTGCAATGAGGGATTATCACTGACATTTCTGGTGCAGTGACTGTAACTGTTGATAAGCAGGACCAGAAACAAAGAATGTATTGAAGTCTTTAAATCTAGTCAAATAAATAATAAACAAGTTAGCTAATTTAGAACAGAATGACTAACTTCATACACTTTACTTCATAAGCACTGTTACAATAAATTCAATGAAAAATAAACTTTCTTTATATTCTGTGACATTATCTCTTGAGCAGACAAGACTTAAGGCCTAGTCACACCAGAATGTCGTTCTTGTGGTGCTAGGAGCTTGGTAAAATAATAACTACTCACAGGGATAGTTGGTGAACTACTGTAGCTGATATATGGCAAGCCATTTGAGCATTTATTCCATATTCTTCATATCATAATTCAGGATACTAGTTTACTAGGGAGCTACATCTCTCTGTACAAGTTAACTAGTAAGAGCCAAAATACGCAAAAGTTAACTAACCCTAAAAAGAGGCTTCAACATGCTAACTAGTAAACATTTTTGCCTTCACTAGTGAATTTCGGCTCTCACCAGTCAACTAGTACAGAGAGATGCAGCTCCCAAGTAAACTAGTATCCTGAATTCATGTTTACTAGTAAACAAGTCAGAGCTTTTGCAGCTCATAAGTTAACTAGTAGGACTTTAAGTGTTACTTGTTCCACTAGTGCGTCAAACAGCTGGCTAGTTTGGACTTTGGTGCTACTAGTAAACTAACCAGCGTCACTAGTAAGGCTTCTGCTAAAACTAGTTGCTGTTCCACTAGTTGCTGAAAAAAAAGTGACCTGTAAAAGAGTTTGTTCAACTAGTACAACAAAATATCCAACTAGTACAAACAAGTGTCCAACTAGTACTGACAAAGAGCCAACTAGTGGAGGAACCTGACGTCTGATATCAAGGATATGGCATATTTGACAAGCCATCCGCTAACATGCTAGTAAGACAGGAACATGCTAGTTCTAGTCAGTCACAATAGCTCTCTAAGCTTTGAACTCAACAGTGCAAATTCAATTCTTATGTCAAAGTTGAAATCAAATTTTAACTCCTACATTTTTAGCACAGATGTTGTAAAGGATACACACAGGTGAATACGATATAGCTGATGACTTGAGTTAGTTTTGTTGTAGTGATACCTTATACCCAGCAGTAGGAATACCTAGAACAGTCATGGAATTATGGTGCTTTTCATTTGAACTGGAGAGTCGGAATTTAAGAGTTCTAAGTCAGAAATTTCAACTGGAACACCCCCTGAAGTTGGATTTCTGACTAGGAAAGTCAGAGAACCTCACGTTACCCCAAGCAAAGCCGACCTTAAAATCCAACATGGCTGCTCCGTGCATCAACAGTAGTGAAAGCTAATGTAACATACAGTTTATTAGCACTTCTGTCTTATTTGTGTCTCATTAAACCGTCGTGCACACAGTACTGTCCAACTATCTGTGGACATGTTCCCACAGTGTTTATATGCACAAAATACAGCGTAATGCGTTGTTATCAACTGGCATTGCTAACAATAGCTAATCTGGCTAGAGCTAACTCCACTGTAAAATAATGGTTATTCCAACTTGTTGTGCTGGAATGTGGTCAACTCAGGTGTGACATCATTCTCAGCTCTGGCTTCTGACTTCCAAGGTAAATGGAACGCAGCGTCAGTACTATGGATAGCACTTATCACAGGTCACTTTCAAATAAAGTGGTTTAGATCATCTGGATAAAACTGTTATTTTATTTGCATGCTGATTATCTGACTGCTCGTGTTTCTTGACCTGTCAGACCTTTTAGTGATACAATGTTATCATAACTGATACGAAATGATGGACAAAACTATTAATACAAGACCAAAAGAGGTATAAACTGGAGTTATCCTTTAATGCTCTGTAACTGGCTTTACATTATACTCCCCTTCAGCTGTAAGGGGTATTTAAAATAGTGTTTTGAACACAGCAAATATGAAGTTATTGGGGAAAGTAGGGGCCTATACTGTTGATTTTTAAACAACTGTGTAAAACAGTCATGCCCTGGCATTGATAAATGTACCGGTTTAGTGTTTTATACAGTATGTGATGCTCCAGCAAACACATGAAACAACAGCAGACATTTTCACAGTAAAACAACTTAAGTACTAGCTTTTAAAGTTATTATGCCAGTCAGCAATGCATCCCTTCCAACCCCCAAATCTCTAAAATAGATCATCCCCCATCTCAAAATTAAGCTGTTGAACTGGTTATTACCTATTTGCTTACATTTATGGAATGTATGCTTTCCTATATTTGAGCTTTTGAACATGCTGTGTTTCTGCAGATGGTGAACACTGCCTCAGACGCAATGGAACAGACAAGATACCCAAAGCCCGGATTAAGACCCTCAAGATGACCATTGTGATTGTTAGCTCCTTTGTCATCTGTTGGACACCCTACTACCTTCTAGGGATCTGGTACTGGTTCCAACCAGCCATGATCCAGCACACACCTGAGTATGTGCACCACATACTGTTTATCTTTGGTAACCTGAACACATGCTGTGACCCAGTCATCTACAGCTTCTACACAGCGTCTTTTCGGGCCGACCTCGCTGACGTGGTAGCGTGCTGCTGCGGTCGCCGAATCAACAATGTCTCACCTCGCTCTGTGGATCGTCTTTCTGGTGGAAGTGCTCAAGCTCCAGTGGAGATGGAGTCTGATCTAAGCTCAAACCAGCATAGTGGGAACCCTGCTTAAACCGTGGTGATCTGACTCTGAGGAATTAACCAATGTCCTTAGTGAAGGTATCAGCTGTTTGATGCTCATCCATGACTACAATACTGGAAGGTGAACAACTTGGCTTTTCTCTCTAGGACTGTGTGAGCCGTAGAACTGTGATCATCTCTGCTTCTCCTCATGGATGTCAGATAATCGACCAACCCTTTGTAGGCTGGCTCAGGTTTGCCTTGGACCAACACTTAGTTATGCTGCTATAGGTTTAGATTGCCGGGGTACTTATGACACACTGATCTCCTCTCTCCTCCTCTCTCTCTATTTGTGTGCATTCATGTCTCATTAATGCACGTTAACTAAGCTTCTTCCCTGGAGTCCATGTGCTTTTTCACCTCGCAGATTTCCTTGGATTGTGGTGGCACCTGGATCGTGGCTGCAGCTGCGGTCGTGGTCCTGCTGTATCATTATTGTAATGCTGTGCATCTCTCTTTTTTCTCTGTCTCTCTTTCTCACTCTCTCTCTCTCTCAATTCAATTTAATTTGAAGGGGCTTTTTTGGCATGAAAGTTTTAATAACAATGTTGCTAAAGCATCAAAATACAGTTTATCAAAAATATTTGGACAGTACCCTACACAATAAAACAGTAATATGAACATTAACACAATCAATCAATCATCAATTTTATCTGCCACATTAAATCGTACAAGGTACAATTCCAGTAAAAAGTTATCCCATCAGCTCCTTCAACTTGTGCATGATTCATCATATAGTATATATACAATGTGGCCGTCAGATCGGCATACAGAATAGGGTGACTTGGTTGAATGGCACCGGCACTCTAGGATCCAGCCAAGTCTTAGCCAAAGGACACCACAGCTCCAGACATCCCACTGAAAGCCGACACAGGCACTGAGGCAACCCAGCTCACTGTCTGACGCCTGCACAATGACTAGCAGGACGCCCATCAGAGAAGTCAGTTGTCATTTCCTCCACGCTTGACTCTGTAGCCCCTCTGATATAGAGATGGAGATGGACATAGTGATGGTCTTGCTGGTCCATGTAGTCGGGATCGTAGCCATAGGTTGTAGCTGATAGCCATCTCCACCTCTGTGTTTCCTCTGATGTTTACATTTGAAAACTTGAGCCAGCTGGCTAGCTAGCCCAGGCTAGCAGATACAGCAGGAGGCTAGCAGAAGGTTAGCAGAGTAGGCAGGAGACTAGTGAGTTGAAAACCACATGCCATCACCGTTGAACATCAACCACATAAAGCACAACTAATATTTGTGAAATAGACAATTCAGCTGATGGAGAGGCGACTAGAGAGGTCTGTGCCTTACAGAACTATACATTAACAACATAACAACAACACAACATTGTTATCTCTGACACAGAGATATTCTGTCTTTTAAGGCTAGATAACATTCTATTGTACTTGTGCTTTTAGTTTGTTCTTTCCAATGTTCCAGATATATTTCTTTATATTGTCTTATAGGTTGCTTTACTCTGATTGGTGTTTGGAAAGCAGTGGTGCTGTGAGACTGGTCAGAGTGTGCCTGAGTGGGGGCAGCTAGCCTCAGTAAAAACTGATATAGGGGAACTTTTTCTGGGCTCAGCTCTTGAAGGGAATTTGGAGTGGAAGGTGTCTTGGGTGGCTGGATTTCATGTGGTTAAAACTTTCTCTTTTGAATGCAAATTATTAGTATATATCTGCCTAATTCTGCAAGTAAAGATTCTGTTGGATGTTTGTCCCAACAGGTATAGCTGTGATGACTGAGTGGACCCCATACTTCACTACCATACAGCACAATGGACTGCATGACACAAATATTTCAAACCAGATTTTAATTGGAATTTTGAAATAATAAAATGTAAAATCAACTCCCTGATGCTGTTATGGCCAAGGTAGGTAAAACTCATGCTTTCTTCAATGATATTATTCATGTTAAATTGTTAGTTTTCTTCATATTTATTACGTATTTTTCTATGATGTCCAGCTGTTGCTATAGTCCCTTTTCAGTAGGAGACAGTAGAACGAGATCACGAGCATAGAACTTCACCTCTCTATCTAGGAGGGAGAGGCCAGGAGCAATACATTAATCTAACTCTAACTAACAGCAACCTCATTTAAATACACATTAAATAAAGTCTGACTTAAATTTGCCTCCAATTTAAGCACACGTTTTGTTTTTTTTCACATGTATTTCCAAATACATTGATGTAATCAGATATTTTGCCCCCTATACCACCGAAGTCTGTAATAAAGCCCTTCATGCCAAATAGAGTAGAACGCTGGATAGTGGAGTGTTCTTGAAGAAAATCTAGTATTCTTTTATTTAGAATATTAAAATATTTAATCAGAATTTAACAATTTTCCTAGACAGCTGCTGATACATATGCCACAACGTTAACATTGCACCCTGCATCTCTGGGGTGCTGCATTTAAACATTTCATTTTAAATGCTGTCTGGACCACAAGTTTCCTCGGCTGGAGAGATTTTGTCTGTGTGGTCAATTCTTTCCAAGTAATTGGAAAATCAAGTGTTTTTTGGTATTCTTATTTTTTTTCTTAATGTCTGAAGTTCTTCTTGAATAATGCATTGATCTGAATTAATTAGTTATTGGTATGTTTATGTAGAGATTTTAAAAATGTGTTCTCAAGATGTTACCATTTTAGATGGGTAATGTCTGTAGTTGCTTTGTATTGAACTCCAATATCCAATCATTGTCTTCAAATTTAATGTGGGAATTATGTAGCTTTCCTAATTGTACATATTTCATTAAAATGTCATTGTTTCTAATGCATAAAGCTGGGTTGTTCAGTTGGCAAGTGTTTTGTTTGTTATTTTTCTCATTCTTGATGGAACTGTTTGTCAGCGTTTAGCATTTTTACAGGCTTCCATTTTTGTTTTCTGAGGTCAGCTTTAAGAGCTGCCTTGTGAAATATCATATTGATATCATCAATGGCCTTGTTTACACCATCTCTGGTAGGGACATATGTGATTCATCAGATCAGGTGAGTTCAAAGCCATGATGATTTTGATTTGTCTTTTACTGTCTGGGGCATCTATAAGTAGGAGTGAATTTAAACAGCTTACTGGATTGCTTTTTGGTGTCACTTGTTTGACCTGAGAGTTTAAAGAAAACATTAATTTGGTTGTGGTCAAAAAGGGGGCGGGGGGGTTGGTTGCAATCTTACAGTGAATGTACTACTACACTAGAGCTGAGGAGTATGTGAATCTCAATAAAGAGTTCCGTCTGATCCTAACATTAACTATGTACAGACCTAAGGGCCGACAGAGATGCATCTCCCTGCCACCTTGATTTATTTCAGAGTCCAGGTTGTTCCGACTGGTGATGGTTGGTGTGGTCAACAGGGGGGCCTGACCAAAAACATGATTGCTGTAGATGACATCAGGTTCAATTCCTGTTCGTCCATTCAGATCTCCAGTTTGAAGCAGAAATATGTGGAGGGGCATTAAGGGTCTCCCTTTTCAACAGCTTCATTGCCTGGCCAGTAGTGTTGCAGCGTTTCAACAGTACTTTCTTACCAGGAAAAAGCTTTTTTGTGTCCAGGAATTTTCTATTTCAGTCAGCAAACAGTACCACTTGTGGGGCTTGTTTTTCAGGCTGAGTGGAGGGAAGCTGGGATGGGCAGAGCTGGCGGTTGGCAGATAGCTGTGTGGGTGAATAAGGAGGTGCCAGGGTGTTGTTGGGCTGGGTGCCTAGCAGAGACGGTAGGAAAGAGACAGTAGTATTTGATGGTGAGCAGAGGGTCATCCTTGTCAAGATCCTTGTCACTCTTTACAGATCTCTCTGTGTCTTTCTCTCACACTCTCACTCTCAGTCTCTTTCTCCCCAACTGGTCAAAGCAGATGGCCGCCAACCAAGAGTCAGGGTCTGTCTGAGGTTTCTGACTGTTAAAAAGACGTTTTTCCTTGCTGCCGTCGCACCAAATGCTTGCTCTTGGCGGAATTGTTGGATCTCTGTAAATTATGTGGAGATAGGTCTGGCAATGCGAGACTAGGATTCTGTAAAATAGAGTATGGTCTGGACCTACTCTATCTAAAAAGTGTCCTGATATAACTTCTGGTATGATTTGACACTCTAAATTAACTGAATTGAATTAATATGTCAGCAAGACATATCATGTTATGTATGCAATTATATGATAAACATAAGTGCAACTTATGTGAATGTATATGTAACTTATATGTAACAATGTACTGCATGTTACTGTACCACATTATTATTCTCTAAATGCAAACAGGTGTGATATATCAATCTCATATATGCTCAATAAAAGTCTTCTGGACAATATCCATGAAAGTTGTGACAGAATTTCTGTCTTGTGTGTTACAATAGTGTTCTGAATATTATAATAATAATGATGGCGTGGTTAAGAATCATATCTATTTATATTGAACTTTATATATGGTGAAAGATGCAGTGAACAATTCTCTCAGATTATTAGTGAGTTTTATATAAATGATTGCT